>NW_009635128.1:66106-79777 GCF_000690535.1 Cariama cristata
CTTTTATTAGGCAAATAGAGAGCAATGTGGGGGTGAAGAGACATAAGAGTTCTTTTTTCAGATCGGAAGCAGAAAATTTCAAGCTATATTTTCTCTCTTATATCTAAAGTCAGTCTAATGAAAGACCTGCTTCAGTCTGATAAAAGTTCGCCTTGCTGATATCCTTAGGCCATCACAGCTGCAACAAGATTCTTACTACATGTAAGGCATCAAATTCTTTTGTCTTATTCAGAGAGTTGGAAGATACCATAACAGGTCATCTAGTCCACCTTCCTGACATCAGATCAGAATCAAATACACTTATGTCATTCCTGAAACTTATTTATCTAATGTGTTCTTAAAGACCTCTAATGACAGAGATTGCATGACCTCCTGAAGCAATCTTCATCTTACCTGAACCTTTCTTACTGCAATTTAAGCCCGTTACTTCTTTGTCCTATCCATCATGGCCATGGGGAATCACTTCCTCTCTTTGTCTTTTCCACAACCTCTTAGGCTCTTGAAGACTGTTGTTATCCTCTCAGTTTTCCCTTTTTTAAGTTAAACAAACCCCGTTCTCCTACAACTATCTCACTGGTCTTTTTATCTAGGCTATTTCTGACTCTGACTTTTATGTATTCCTAATTATTTCTGTTGCTGTCCTATAGACTGTGTTTGTTCTGATTTTTTCTTGATGTCCCAAAGTACTATTTACTCACCAGTGTGTAGTATGGAGCATGATCCCAAAACAGAGTGAGCATAGAGACTGATTTCACTCTTTGAGGAACAAGTGACCTTTCCTGCCTCAAATTCATACCCCTAGAGCATAACAGCATGTTGGAAACCAAATTTGAAGTGAATATACATGCTTTTCTCTTTGGGAATTTTCTTTTGATCCCAAGAGAAGGTAGTACAGCAGACTAAGGCAGGGTTCCATTAGGGAGAACAGTTCTGAGGCACCTAGCAGAGAATAAATATTTTGTAGTAATAAGAATTTAATTTTCATATGGACATGTTGCAGGGTCTTAGCATTACACGGAATGCAGGAGGTTATTATTAGCATCAGCCCTACTTATCAGATGGGAAAAGCACAGTACAAAGAAATAATGAGATGAAGCCCAAAGCCACATAATGAGAAATAAACATAAGGTAGACTAGAAAAGAATATTTACTGAGCTTCCTTTTTTTGTTTTCTCACCTCACTGCAGATTCTGGCACTGAGTTTTTCTCTGACCTTAGGAGAAGATGATCAAGCCCAGGTTCAGGCTGGAATCCACCAATGGAGTGGAGCAGAGAAAGTCAGATGAGCAGAGAAAGTGAATTTTTCTTCATGTACCATGACTGGAGTAATGCAATCTATTCTGCTGGAGCTGTACCAGAGCAATGTGATGGCATTCATCTTCCACCCAGTGCCCAGGTAATGCCTGTACCTCTTTGCCTTCAACAGAAAGGGATAAGCCCAGATTAACTTTCACACGGTTTTCTTGCAAAACAAGTGTGTAAAAAATGATTTTAAATGACCTAGATGATGCCTTTTCATATCAGTGTTTAGCAATATCTGCCTCTGTAGACGATGTAGCTGTTAGTACTGTAAGGATCCCTTAGGACAAACTCCTGTTGTAACACATTTTCTCTGCACCAAAGGCTACATAAATGTTAAATGAAGCCACTTTAAACAAATACAGGTAACAGAGGGAGAATAAGCCCGTTAACAGAATCAGCATTGCAGTCACTAAGTCATAATATTTTATTTATTTATTAGCTCATAATACCTATAACAAAAGTAACTAGATGCTATAAAATAATACTTGCAGACATAGAAGTTGAAATGACTCACCACGTCCAACCCTTCATAAAAGCTCCTCTGACTCACAATATCCAATGAAAGAAAGAAAAGAAAGTATAGCCCCCTTCCAATCCAATGTTTAGTCAAATGCCTGGCTGAGCCCAACAGCCATGCACATGATGCTTTCAAAAACACAGCCTCTGAAAGAGCCTTAGATCATCGCACAGTACCCAGGGTGTGGACCTTCAAGCTCTAAGGGAGACAGAGGAAAGAAACATGTTTTTTCCCAAATGTGGCCTACTGTCAGCTGCTGGACTGAACCAAGCCAGGCAATGGGAAGGGTGATGGAGAGGGAAAAGGGAACAGGAAGAAGGTTCTCAGCACACTGAAGAGCAAATGTAGCACAGTAAGGGGATCAAAATACTGCACCTTGTGCCACATGAAAAACCAAAATGATATGAAAAGTAGGTAGCAGGGGTATCTGTGCTGCATGTTGAGAGTTAAAGTAAGTTAGGTAATTGTGAGAAGAAGACTACTTGGTCAGAAATATAGAGAGAAGCTGTCCATGTCATAACTACAAGCAGCAAGGGAATCTAAGAGGACCTCCTTGGCTAATATCAAGCTATACTGGAAAAAAGTGGCATTGAAAGGCTTTTAGCAGAAAAAAAGCAAACACAACTGCTCTCCATTATTCTCAACAAATCACCTGATTTCCCCCCTTCTGACACCTGTGGTCCACCTCTCCCAAACTCAGCCTCAGCAATTTCTTTAACACTCAGATCTTGAACAGATAGCAAGGGTGAGTGCAAGGAGAGAACAGCGTGGCCAATGAAAACAAAATCAACACCTTCTTTTGAGCACCTCTTTCCTTCACGTCACATCTTTTTTTTTTTTTCCCTTTCCTTCCAAACCAAGACATGAACACAGCATAATGCAGAGGCACTCAAATGGCACTGCCAACACAGTGCATAGGAAAACACATTCCCTCCCTGACTCTGATAATTTAGCTTTGTTTTAGTTTCAATCTAATGGACATTTATACCCATCTAGTCCAAAGCACAATTATATGCCAAGCAGAAAATGCAGCCTTGACTCATAATAATAAGATTGGCACTGTCTCTGGCAGCTTTTCTCACTTCATTTTCATGCCTGCAGCCATATCAGTTGGGCAATGATTTTGCCATATCTCCTAAAAAAAGGTCAGGCCGGCAGACAGAAGGGGAGGACTGGGGGACATGTAATATTGGAGTAGGACACTTCCTGAGACACCCAGCAATCTCCAGAAAGGGATGTGGGAGAGGCACTTTCTCAAAGAGATGTCTATGTTGAAATAAAAAACAAGACATGATATTTCACTCTGTGTTTGCTAATCCAAATTGCTCTGTCTTCGCTCTTGCTTGGAGCAGAAGTCTCTGTTCACATAAGCCCACTGGTAAGTTACACCTTTTCCAGTGCAGACCTAGTCCTATGGTGCACTTGAGTGCCTGATGGTGGCAAGTGTGCTCAGAAGTCCATTTTCAACTACTTTAAAAACAGAAACATTGTCTATTCAAGACTTTCTGGCAGAGTCTCTCTGGCAGACTTTCCATTAGGAATGGTGGTCTTGTGCTAGAAAGTCAGGATGTATCAATAGCACTCTTGGCTTTGGCTCTGACATGCTATGAAATACCAAAGCCACCACTTAATCTTCCTCGCTCTACTTCATTTTCTTCATCAGTAAAATAAAGTAAATGATAGCCAACTCTCCCAGGCAGCAGACTCTAGACTAGTCAATGTCAATTGTAAACATGCCTTGAGATTGCAGGGTGGAAGATGCTAAAAGAGAGTTGAAGAAGAAATAGGTCCCCTAGCCATCCTTTGGAGTCCTCTCACAGTTTCAGCCTATACAGCCATTCATTTCCTGTCTATGTCTTGTACAGAGCTGCTGCTGCTGCTAAGCAATGTACCAAAACAGCTCCTGGTGAAGAATTGTGTTGAACACAATGGTCCTTATTCTGGTTTGAAGGTGGTGGAACAGATGGATTACTCCTGTTTGGCATCTTCTTTCTCCTGGCTTAATACCAGACCCTATTGCATTTTCACCTGCTTAGTGCGCTGGGAAGTCAGCTCGTCCTTTGTGTAACTTCCTTTATTCCTTTATTTTTTCAACAATGGGAAAGAGCCTCTTTGGGGGGAATTTCATACACAGTTGGTGGTGCCCAGAAGGGAGAAGCAGATGCTGTTGAGATATTCATGGTGTCCAAAATAGAAAGCAATTTATATGGACAATTAAGAAGAGCCACACGGGACTTTGGTGGTTGGAAGACACAAGTCTGTAAGCAGGCAATTTCTAGGACTTAAAAAAAAAAATTGAATTCACCTGAGGCCACGCAAGAGAAGAAAATTTATATAGAGAGAACAATTCCCAAGTTCATTCACCAGGGCATTAAGCTCCTGATTTGCAGTAGAAATGCAATATGTAGCGTCCTGTCATCTACAGGATTTAGAGGACAGAGAAAACAGTCATCACAGAACAGGTATGAAATTGTCACAAAGAGTAAAGGCAAAGCAAGCCAGAGTCTTTCAAAAATATTAAAAGAGGATCTCTGGAAGGCTGTCTGTCCTGGCTCTCATCTGTCAGTTATGCCCACCCTCCTCTGATTCTCTGTGCCCTAGCTCCTCCAGAGTGTTTTCTCTTGTCATTCATGACATTACATAGGAAAAAGATGTGACGAAGGGACAGAGATATGGTGGAATGCATTATATGCCTGGCATTTATTTTCTTGTCATTGTTTTGCTCTTTTGGCATTGGGCAACCAGAGAATGTTAGAATTTTCTGTTGACTTGACATTTTTCCTGCTGCTTCACCAGTTAAGGGAGTTTCAGTTTCAGACACAAAGGAGTTAAATCAATTTACTTCAGAACAGCCCTAAGAAATCACTCAACTCTTTAAAAAGTCTCTGGAGGGGTGGTTGCTGTAGCCTGAGGGATGTGCAAGCTGAAGGCTCAGCAGCCACATTGACATTTGAAGGCATAAACGTTTCAGAGAAGGGACAGAAATTATGTGATTTCGTCCCTTCGTTAGTTGACTACAGAGCTTAGTGCACTGCCTGCACTTGCCTTTTCCCTAGACATTGCTTTGGGCTGTCTTGTTAGGTTCAGAGTCCCTCTGAGAATCTGCTGCCTCTCAGCAACACAAAGAGCCAGAGGACCTTTCTCACTCAGCTCTCCGGAGCCAGAGTTGGCACAGGCTGTGCAGGAGCGCTGAGGAATCACGCACCGACTCACTCATCACTTATTTGCACATGTGAAGTTGGGCCAGCTCAAAATACCCCTTATGAACCATCACCCTGCAGGATGGTGTGAGATTCTCCTCCAGTTCTTCAGCTGCTGAATTGAACCGTTTCAGCTGAGTAGCTCCAAGGCTTCTGCTGCATGCAGTGTGGGATCTTGCAGGGCATTTCTCCTCTGGTTGCTCAATTTAACTTAGATAAAAACTCTGGAAACAGCTTTCCTGAAGAAAAGAAAGGAGGAGTGGTGAGACTAGATATAGGACCCAACTTACTCCAGGTACTGCTGAAATCTATATTTTTGCTCCCTTTTCCATTCGGATTTCTATGGTGAAAGGAAGTATTACCCATCAAGGAACAAAGGTTCTACCTTGTTTCAGCATCTCTTATTCATCTACCTTCACCATCTCTTGTAGCCTGGATTCCTATCAGAAAGCTATTCTGCATTTTCATGTGCTTTTCCTGGCTGTTATGCTGCTAGGCCTTAGCATTGTCTGAGCTAAAGTGCTTTTTTTCTATTTTTCCTTTTTCCCTCCTGTCAAAACAGTGTGTATCCCATTCATTCTTTCCTCACTACTGTTTCTGACACAACATCTTCAGACCTATGGTTAAAGTAAATGTCTGTGTTTTATGACATCTTTCGTTTCTTGCTATAGGATGTGTTTTGTCATTCTGAGTAAGAGTTTAGCTGCTCACAGATAACACTGTAACTGGGGAACTTAAGTGAGATGCAGTTCACACAGGGTTTGTGTCCTTGGTCTGAATCAGGGAGAACGGGGACCTGAAGTTGTCTCTCTCACAAAATGAGCACTTGGTTACTAGATATCCTGCAGCAGAGCTCTTTGCTTTCCTGAGAAAATTTTCTAACCAAAAGTTTCACTGAACCCTGTTAATTAGAAGAAAAATCTGGTGTCTAACCAAACTCAAAACTTTCCATGGAATATAAAAGAAAGAGTTTTGTGAAATAATTTAGAACTGGTTCTACTGTAAAGTCTTTGCAATGGGATGCCAAGGTAGCCAGCAGGTCCTTTGGATACTTCTTGTGTTGTTGCTCTCCAGAAAAGGCACTACAGAAGAAGGATTGATTGCCCAAAATAAAAGGCTAGCATGGAAAAGCAGAGTTCGTGAGCATCATCAGAATCCTAGTATATCTAAGCACACCTTGGCAGGCACATGAGATAAATAAATATGATAGCAGCCTGCTGCTACTCAGCAGAACTTCTTGGCCTAAGAACATCAAGCAGGAGAACCAGAGTCTTCTGTCTGATGCTTGTCATTAGCCAGGACACATGCACAAAGATTACTTCTTGTTTCCTCATTTCAGAATTGCCAAGACAGCTGTGAAGGTCAAAGGAATGATGCTGCAGTGGTGTGGCATGCCTCCACTCAGTGTGCACATATTAAAAAACTTATTCCATAGGGATAGGAAAAAAAGGAAATGAAAGTTATATCTTTTTTCTTTCTACCAGGTGCCAGGAGCTATGTTTTAGCTGCAACTGAGACAGCTCTAGAGAAAGGAACTGACAGGCAGAAGGAAGGAAGTAGGAACAGTAGGACAAGACAAGATTAACCTGCAGAGAATGGGTGAAGAAATCAAAAGAGGAAGGTCAACAAAGCAGAAAAAAGAAAGAGGAGAAAGAATTAAAGCAGAGGGAAATAACCCAAATAATGCAAAGGTAGTGGCAAAAATAAAGAAAAAAGAAAAAATTCACTGAACAGACATATAACAGAAGGCAACCATACAAGTTATCAATTCCAGACTCCAAATACTGCAGACAGCAATGGAATAGACATTAAGCTGAGAAAGATCCATAACCTCTGCTTCAATCTCCATTCCAATTCTAAGTCAGAAAACACCGCAACATGACAACACTTGATGCAAAATAGCAAATGCTACAGCGACTGTAACATGTTCAGCCAAGACAACAGCATGGATGAAGGGCTTTGGGAAGATCTTACACTCATGCAATTGCATACCGGTGGACATACTCAGACACTTTTTGAGAGTGGATCATGCTCCACATGGCTATACGGGAAGACCAGATAAGCAATCACTCTAAACAATCCTTGATCTTCAGTCCAGAAGAAAATTCTTTCCTGATCTCACATCCAGTCAATGCTTTTAGTTCAAGACACGTTAGTCAGTAACACTAGGAGCACCAGCATGACCCACCTACCATCCTGTCTTTAGCCTTGGCCAATTTCTTGTTTGGGTAATTTAACGCTTCAAAGGAAGATCAATTTGCCCTCTCCCCACTCCTCATTCCTCCCACCCTTACATACACATCCAAGAGAATAAAGGACTAGGAAATGAAGGGACTTCCTTCTTTACCCCAATAGTGGTCAGTGGGAGCTCTGAAGCATGAAATTAATTAATTAAACTATAAATGCAGTCTAATTCCTTCTATGAACTCAGCAAGATCTACTTTTTAATTATTTAAGTTTCTTGCCCTTGTTATCCTGTATGGAAGGCCAGAACTTCATTCCTTTGAAGTTTAGAAACCTTCTCCTGATTTCCAAGCTAATTTATACTCATCTGATCTTTCAGCACTGCTTTTCTTCAGTTGAAACAATTCTCCATCCTGGTATTTACAAAGAGTGTATCTATGAAGAAACACTGTACTCTTCTCATCTTTGTTTTGCTAGTCTAACCGAGCCTCCCACACACACTTTTTAAAAGTCTGCTACTTCCCCTAATCATTGTCACAACTCTTTATCATACGTCACATTCCCTTTTTTGATCAGAAATGACCCAAACTGGCCACAGTATTTTAAGTGAGGCCTCCTCAGTCCCTCATATCAGTGTACTACTAAAATACTTCCCTTTCTGAAAATACCCTTGCCTGATACATCCCAGAATGGCATTAGTCCTTTCCAAGGCAATGTCATATTCCAGTAGAAAGGCAAAGAAAATTTGAGGTAGAAAAGGGAGATGCTGAACAGAAAAACGAAAGCATCCTGAGGAACAACAGACAATTCTGGAGGGAGGAAAAAACCCCAGCTGCCCTGCAAACGTAAAGACATAATCAGCTTTGTAGAAAAGGTAATTCAAAGGAATAATGGAAAGTCAGAACGCTGAGGCAAGACACATCTGTACAAAATCACAGTGCACTAGCTTTGCATGAACTCTCAGCTTCATGCCAAGTTTCTGACACTGCTTTCTAATGTCAGCGTTTTGGCAAAAGCAAGGCTGACAGTGTCACGCAGGTGAGGAGAGGAAGACTAAGTGCAAAGAAGGCAGGGCGAGTGGACGTGTATCGTGAGTCCTGAACAGGCCCTCTGCAGCAGAGCTCGTAGATTGTCTCTCCAGGGTGCAGTGCTTTTTGCCCAGTAATTTAAGAATTAGCACTGCCCGCATGCTTGTGTGTGCATGTGTGTGTTTCGTGTGTGTGTGTGTGTACGTGTTTGACGTACAAAACCTACAGGGTCTTTCTTGAGCCCTAAAATTTTAAGGCTAATATTTTTTAATAAAAATATTTCACTGTCCCATAGACATGCAAATATTGTCCTTTAACCTGTGAAAGCATATAATGGAAGATCTCAAAGTGCTTTAAGAATATTAATGAGAAGTTACAATAATCCCCAGGCAGTGTATGCATAGGTATCTTCTGTGTATTCCTCATGGAGACAAAGTCCTGCACTAAGTTGCCTCACGCTTTCCACTGTGAAAAGTGATTATGCCTTTTTTTAGTTATTATTTTGAAGAAAAACCTCAACACTGAATCATGTTGCAGAACTTTAAAACAGAAGATGGGGAGGAGAGAGAAAGCTCTCTATTTTGCTGTTATGTAGTAAAGTTGATGCGGTTTGCCTTGTCAAAAGACAAATAAATAAATAAAACCCAACAAATTTTCTCATGGGTGGTTTGTAAAGCAGCATCTTTGTTTCTGCCAGTGCAGCAGGAAACTGAACTTGCAGCAGACACGCGATATGTCAATTCATTTCCATTGTATTGGCAAGAAGCAACACACACAAGACAGATTTATCAAGCTATCTGATAGTCTAAGAGCCAAGAATTCTTCTTCCAGCTCCCTCCTCTCCTCTCTGCTTTCCTTCATACACACATGCACAAATAAAGGCAAATCTGCCACTCCTGTAAGCATAGCACTGTAAAGTTCTGCAGTTTTATTGTGGGTGTTTATCATAAAGCATCCTTATCTGTTATCTGCTTATAGAGGAGGCTTTGGTATGTTATTTCAGAGTAATAGCCGGGAGCGAGTTAAATTGCATTAACCTTTAAAGCTGGCATTAATGGGTAACCGTGTCAGGACACTATATTACTGTACAATTTCCTTTCCCTATTCTTATGCTGGCTCTGTGCTTAGAGTATTTTTTGCTGTTAGTGCCAGCCCAGCCTTACATCACAGACTTTGAGCTCTGAGCACAGTATCTGCTCTAGGGAAGCACTCAGCTGGAAGAAATGTAGGACTGGCTTTCCCTCACCACTGACAGACAACAGGAGAGAAGGCAGGTTCTTGTGACGGAGGCTGTGCATCTTGTCCTTTGGCACAATCAACAGGTGATTCAGTACATGCTCCATACCCCTGTTTTTCACCTGCGATAAGGTGACTTCAGAGCTAGACTGCACTCAGAGCCTGAAGCTGGTAGGTTAGGATTTGCTATTGGACATACCAGCGCAGTACGTGAGAGACGAGTCCCCTCTTATTGCTGCAGAAGGTTGTCAGCAGATGATCGGGAAAGAAAGACCTTAGAACTGAGATTTTTAGATGGGGGGGACTGAAATGTATGAGCCGTACTATGTTCTCTGTTGCTCTGACAGGGAAGACTTCTGCAAGGTATTCCAAGTGTGCAAGCCCAATTTAACAGCAGCTTTCCATGAACAGGGACAGCTGGAGCTACTCCAGATCTATTATGGTGTAAATGGAACTGGAACGTGGCCTACCACTTCTCAGATATTCACTTCTATGTATTAATTATACACGTAAAAGTCCTGTATTTAGGAATAATCGCAATAATTTATCACTTTCAGAGAACTGTAATTGCAAACACAACATAACCATTTGTCAGCTGTTTCAGATGGAAAAGAGTAGGCTGAGAGAAAGGCAGCAGCCTCTTTGATCACATTTTGATTGGGAAGTCTCTTCATTACAGGTTTGATTTGTGGACCCTCCTCCCGCTCACAACTCTTCAAGCTTTCTCCACAAGCTGTTTATCCATAGAATACCTGCGTTTGACTCACCTCTCATCAAAGTCCCTCCTGAGCTTTGGAGGGAGAGCCAGCAGGACAATGCTGTGAAGGGACACAATGTCCCCACACCACGAAGGGCACGTTTCTGAAAATACACAGCTGATAAAAAATGCAGTGATCTTCAAAACTTTTATAAATGGGGAGCCATCAGATTTGGCATTTGGCAAGCCTACCTTACCAAAAAGACCTTTGTTTGGGAAAGGGGAAGAGATCCATAGTCAGTTTTAATACTTCTCAGAAAAAGTCCTGGTCAGAGCAGACTTACCCACTCCCTAGACCTCTACATACAGGACATGCCTGGGGTGATGCAGCAGAGTTGTATGATGCTTGGCTGCCATGGAGATGAGAACAACAGAAGAGCCTAAATAGAACATGTTTTGTTTTGAAGCGCTGTTGCAATAAAGGTGCATGTTAAACACAGAGCTGCTAGAGTTTCTTGCCAAAAGCTAATATTAATTGTTTAAATTAACACTGCAATTAATGCGCAACTGAAATAAATACTTCCTTTTTTCTTTTCTTTGTTTCTTAAAGAACGCCATAACTCATTGCTTCACGAGCATCCCCTGGGAGCACACGTGCTGTGCTGCCCTTTAAAATGGAGCTGCGCAGCCTCTTCTCCTCGGCTGATGAGCGAGGGTGGGCACTGCAGGCTGCAGAGGCTTCCAGGCCTTTGGGTGCACCTAGCTTTGTGATTTCTCATCAACCTTTTTTATTTGTCACCAGGGTTGTGCCCAGCAGCATCTTTTTTGCCATCTCCCCAGAGAGGTCTGTCACAGCCCCCATCTAGGTAACCATGTTCCCTTCTTCAAGCTGTAGGGACTTACCATCATCCAGCAAGATGTGCATCAGCAAGACGGGAGCATGCACATCATTTAGGACTGGTCTCATACTGTGAAATTTTGGGTACCTTCCTAGGTGGTGAAACACATGCCACCTACAGTCTGACCTGGTTTTGCCTGCATGTATCAGTACGCAGGCCTAAAGGAGTTTATCAAAAGCCCTTACTTTTCTTATTTCAAACAGCAGACATTCACCCTATTAGTTCCAGAGGTGCCAGTTACAAGCCCCAGGGTGTCAGACAAAAACAGGAGCACACGTACCTGTACACCAGTAAGCCCCTGCTTTGGGGGGAACAACTCCGGGCCTGCAGCTCTACAGACGGTTTTGAAACAATGTGTTGCATTCGGAGCAGTAATAAGGATCTCTCTCTCCCTAAGGGAAATAAAGGGAAAAAAATGACAATCATTGGTAGAAATGGTGTTGATTTTTCTTAATGATAAATGAAATGAAAATTTGGAAGAGAATGATGGATGCCGCCAGTCTGAGTTCTTGTTACAGCAGCCAATGCCTCTTTATGTACCCGTCTCATGAAAGTGTCAGAGATATTTAAAAAGAAAAAAAAAGAAATATGCTAAAATTAAAATGGAGAAGAAAAAGTCATTTCACACATTTAATGGCATAATGAAGTCTTTTTAATGTAATTTTCTTTACTCTTCTGATTACATATTCACAAAGAGGATCTTCACTTCCATCTTTATTAGGCACTGTGTTTGTCATCATTATGGGTTAAGTATTTTCATAAACATTTGATGAATATTAACCATTTAAAATAAAAAATAACAGTTTATTCTCACTGCAATGACTGCTTCACATGGAGATATTAATATTAGAGCAAGTCACACAAAATTACACACCCCTGTAGCCTCATCTCTGTGTGCAAGGAAGCAGTGCAGAGGCTGGGAGAGGAGAGACTCTCCGCCTAGTGAACATGCAGAGGGGCTCGCAAAGCTGGATCCTAGATCCCAAAAGACTGCCCAGTCTTCCCGTCAGAGACTTTGTGTTCCTGGGTCCTTTCTACAGGTCACAAAATAACAGGCTGTTTCTTCGCTGTTTTCTCAACATGACTGGATTCTTCTCTTCCCTGTGCTTGGAAGGGGCTAATCCAGCCCAGGCTTCAGTGTAACATTCTGGTTAATTTATATGTTGTCTCTAGCTGGTGCAAATGTCCTAACAAACACATTTTTAAATGTGGTCTGTTCTCTACAGCAGAGGAATGGCTTCCTAAAACAAACAGTTCCAGAGCCAAGTGCCGCAGAAAGAGGAGGAGGAATGAACACCCAAAAAGAAGGTTCACCAAAAAGAGGTTGCCTGGAGTTGAGTAAAAGCATAACTCGGTTAATCTGTTTTTAAGTAGAGCAGAAAAATACAGACATAACATTTTGGGTCAATAAGAGTACTAGTTATAATGAAATTATAACTATATTTAATTTTGATGCTTTATTTTTATTAAGAAAGGTTTATTTCTCAATGACTGAGTCGTTTAAAAAAAAAAACCCAACAACCACGTGTATTGCTTAAACATTGTCTGACCTCTTTCTTCCATCTTGGTTCTCTTTCTTTTGCACTTTTATCCATTTCCCTTCCCCCAGTCAACAAAATAAAAATATCAGTGATGACATCCTAATTTCAAGACATCACATGAAAGCTCATTTCTGACAGAAGGTTATTGTAGCAAAAATAACCTGACTCGTTTCTCTGCAGAAGGCACCTGTGTTCCTTTGTTTACCCAGAGGAAACAGGAGGCAGCTGATACCCGGGGGGCCTTCCCACCTGTAAAACAATTTTAGGCAGCAGGCACTGGCTCACTCTTCCCCATGAGTTCCCGTGCCAGTGCCAACTTGCCCCAACAGAAAGAAGCCATAGAGTACTTGTTTTTAAGAAGAAAGAGGATTATGGAAAAGGTGAAGGGAAAAGGTCCACCTGCTGATCTTACAGTGACTCTCCCCACCTCCCCAAAGTGCAGAGCAATATTGCCAGTGCTGTCAAACGTTATTAGAAGGGCCGATGTGGGAAGGAGCAGAGGGTTACTCTTTGTTGCCTTCCAAGCCATAAACTAGGTCACTTTCATTAAATCCTGTAGGTAGGGGATCCAGAGCAGAAGCATAAAGAGCCCAAAGGCCCAGTTCAAAAGATCCTGACTCAGCCCTGACTGGAAAGGGTTAATAGAAGAATTACTGGTGGATGTTTAATTAGGATTTGAGCGATGGGGATTGAGCATTAGGCTGGGGTTTGTTTAGGGCTCATGTGTGCTCAAGCGCCGAAGTAATTTCACATTGTGCTTTGCTGCATCCTTTGCAGAGCTCAGCCAGCGCCTTGCGGGAGCCAGAGTAAAAGCTCCACCTGGAGACAGCAGGAGCCTGCCTGCTTCCCCGGCTGCTCGCAGCAGATGCTACCAGCAAGGATTTGCTGGGAGAGCAGGGGACCCAGGAGCACTCATCCCCGGAATTAGCTCCTTGCTTGCTCCCCGGCTGCAGCCCTGGCACTTCGCTTCCTTCCAGCACTTAGCGCCTGTAATTCCCCTGGTCCCGCAGGGAGCCGGGCACACGCTGCGCAGGAACAGTGAGTAACTGTAGGTCTGCAGCCGGAAT
>NW_009635128.1:79808-80608 GCF_000690535.1 Cariama cristata
AAGGCTAAGAGAAGAAGGAAAACTTGAGCCAAAACCTCCTGCGACCCCCGGCCACCATCCATAGCAGAAGGCTGGTGCCTCAGGGCTATGTTTGGATGAGGACCACATGCAGCCTTGCTGCTGGTTACCCCATGTCATGGGATTAGGCAGCCACCCCCGTGCACAGTGCACCCTTCCAGTGTGCTGCAACCTGCTAGCAGCCAACATGATGCTGTCTCCAAGCAGAGGATCCCACTTTTCCCTGCAGTTGCATGAGATGCTTTTCTGAGAAAATAAAATTAGATGTGATTCTCCACTTTGGTTTGAGGCTTCTTTTCCAACCCCTCTGTCTAAGTTGCATCGTCTCAACTGACTGCTTTCCCAAGAAAGCTGCCAAGGTCACTGGTACGGCAGGACAAACAAAGGGGCAAGAGGTAGCTCCTGGGAACGACTTACCCGTCCTTGTCTCATATGAATTTTTAAATCCTGATCCTGAGCAGAAGTTTGCAGCACAGTACAATGTTTCAGTGCCAGGACTGAGGTCCAAATTGCTATTAAGCCTCAGAGTTCTGGGTGCTGTGAAGCAAATGGATCCTCTTCTTTCTGGCTAGTGACTTAAATAGGCACAAGGAGTGCTCCCGGTAACTGGAACTCAGCTGTCCACATTGCCAAATTGCTAGTGCGACCCCTGGCATGTTTTTGGCCCAGACCAGCCAGCAGCATCCCAGAGGACTCCTGGGCATAGCCTGCGACTTAGCATGGGCCAGGGATCCTTTCCCATAAGCAGCTTGCACACAGCCGCCTTGGTCTGGAGGGAAAGA
>NW_009635128.1:80639-130363 GCF_000690535.1 Cariama cristata
TGGAAGCAGGGCACTGCAGGACAAGCAGCCTCAATATCAGGGAACTTTTCTGAGACATACCTAATCCCCTGGTACAGAAGTAGGCTTTTTCACTGAAAGTCTGTTCAGGACCACTCAATACAGAGAAGGGCGATTCCCTTCTGAGGCAGGCTTTCCCCAGCTGGGCTGAGCCCTGTAAAGTCCTCCTGGACTTAGATAAGGCTTTTCAAGCAGGGAGGGAATAAATAGATTTAGTTGAGTTTATCAGTGGAACAAAGAATCTAAGATATGGGGGAAAAGTCCTTTATGCTGTTAAAAAGTGGGTGCTGTACAGCCTGGGTGGCAAGAACACAGGTGACAAGAGAAGCATTCAGCTCTGGTTTGCATGCCGTGTCTGGGAAGCAAGGTTCAGTATCTCTAAATAGACTTAAACTAGACTGGCTTGTTATTAGTGGAAACCAAGCCCTTGCATGTTACTAGTCAGCAGATGGTATATAAATGTGATGTCAGGAACCAATCTAGCATGACCCATGGCAAGAAGGAGGATGATTAAACAGGGAAATGAAATAGAGCCGAGGAATGTCACAAAAGAGTCAGCACAGAGGGACTTGGATCCCTAGCAGCACAGGGGCTTTAGACCAGAGGACAAAGCTTTGCCAAGGAAAAAAGCAAGAAGTGAGTCTGCAAACAGAGCTGACCATGGGGGATAAAGATGAAATGGAAGCAGACTTTTTTACTATCTCAATCAGGGAGAAAAAGTGACAAGAACTGACTGAGACGCTGAAAAGTGAGTGATATGCTATTGCCAAGAATAATGCTCAAAACACTGTAACAGCTGATGGAGGTACTGAGCGTCATGAACCCAGACACAGCAAGACTTCAGAGACATCTCTCGGTTAAAGGAAAAAACAACCAACAAACTAACCAAAAGCCTTCAGCAACAGAAAAAGGAGCAGATGTTAGCGCCGAGAGCACTAGACTCCACAGGCAACTTTGGAGACTGCCATCAGCGACTCCCAGTGAAAAAGGCAGGTGCATCTCTCCCCTGGAATACAAATGCAGTAGGGTCTGTCCTTGCCCCAGCATACTCACAGTGATCCTTCACCCTTGTTTATTCTTATCCAGGACAAACAATGTCTCTCAAGAACTAGCCCAGAAGGGCCAAAAGAATCTCTTTCACTTCCTGGCCCCTCACATCTGTGCAAGAGAGAGGCTGTTTGCCCTCTGCTTTCCCACTGTTTCTCTGCTCCAATATCCTAATTTCCAACAATGTTGTCCAGACTCAACCCACGAGGGTTGTGGGTTTGCCATTAAAAGAAACCTGCATCAGACTCCTCACAGAGATAATAACAGGCAACATTCTTTTCCCAAGGAACTCGGGGCTATTTTCAAATTCTCCACTTAACTTTCTGGAGAGGTTCAGCCTCCACCTTTTGCTGGCCCATATAACATGCTTGTGCAGCTGGCTTCATGCAGAAGCCTCCTAACCTAGTTCTGGTGGGACCATCTTCTGTTCTAGCCCCTTCAGGCAGTTGGAGAAGAGGACAAATCACATCCATCAGACCTGCACCATGAAATGTGCAGATACCCAAGTTATAGCCCAGCAAGTTCACCACTGTGCAGCCATGTAGAAGCATTTTTGGGAGACTGGCCCTGGCTAGCTAACCATGTTTGCAACGCGGTACCCAAGCAGCTTGCCATCTTCCAGAACTGCCTGGCTTGGCTCTGCCTCGGATGTCTCTTCAGGACTCAGCGGTGTGTCGTGCAAACACACCTGCAGAAGTAGGCCCTCCAATGATCCACAGCCTCCAGCAACCCAGCGCAGTGCTTAGCGCAGATGCAAGAGGAGGTTCCTTTGCTGGTTGTAGGTTGTAGATGTATTTTTATTTATTCCTTTTTGCATATATACATTGTCATGTATAATTAATGCTTCCACAATTTTTTTTGATCTTGCATATGACTCTTATTTTTCTCTTTGCATCTCCCTTGCCTTAGCATGTCCCAATTTATTTCTTATTTTTTTCCTCACAGTCAACCATCCTGCCTCCCCATCTCTCTCCCCCTTCAGTTTAGACCACTCTCCCACCTCTCTGCAATATAGGCTGTCCTCCTCTATTTCTCTTTCCTCATCTCCCTCCCTCCCTCCTTCCTCAGTATAGGCCACTCCCCATCTCCCTCTCCCTCTCCTGACAGCAAAGCAGTTTATCGGCAGTTGCAATCTCATCTATCAGTCCAATTCATCTTTCCCTGCAGCCTTTGGGGGAGAGCGAGAGGAAAAACCACAAGCTGCCTTCCTAAAGAAACCAGTGGCAGCCAGGGGCATTAATATGAGAAGCCTGCGAAGGTGTCGTTTTTCACTCAAGCTGACATTTAAGCTGTTTCATAAATATGAAATCAAACCAAAGACCCAGATGGGCCTCCACCCCCTCCTCTTTCGACTAAGAGTGGCTGTGATACTCTCTTCACCAGCTCAAAACAAGAGGATGACAGGAGCAAATCCCTGGGGGATGAAGGATAGAAGGAGCAACTGTTCTCAGCAATGGCACCTGTGATGTTTACATTAGTTTCAGCAAAGAGCCACCAACCAGTACAGGAGAGCCATCAGTCATTATTGGTAGTGGCAGGTTTCTGAGGCGGGATTTCCCTCTGAGTGCACAAGGCAATGGGGTGGATATTTTCCCTGCTATCCCCACAAGGGATGGTGGATCTCTTTCCATCAACAGCTCTCTTATCGCCATAACTGTTTGACACACACACAGAGCCTGATTTCAGGAGAGAAGGAGGTATAGATCTCTACTCCTGGTCCTTTTCAGAAAACTGACCTGCTTACACCACCCCAGTCCCTATGCACCCTGTGGTACCATCATGGGTGTGCAACACCTCCAGCACAGGACAACCCAGGGAAACAGCACAGTTTTTAAGAGAATTTACTGAACCAGCTGGGAGAGCTGCAACTTCACCCTCCCCATCACTCCCATTAGGAAGCAATTCCTTTCAAGGCTGGGATGAGGAAGAGGTGTCATGGGTACCTCTTAATGACCACAGATCCCAGGAGCAAGGGAAAGGAGATAGATCCTGCTGCCTCTTCCTCTTGGTATGGTAAGGAGGGTCTCTGAGTTTGTCTGCAGTGTCTGCTTTGTTGTGCCCACCCTGCTGGCACTGCTTCAGACCACCACCCACCACACTGTCCCTACAAATCCATACTGTACATGCAGGCGAGGGGAGAGGGCCACATCCCAAGGAGAGGAGACATGGATGCCTTTATGCTGCTAGAAATTAATGGAAGGGATACAGCTCCTTGGGACCCAGGCATTAATTACAACTGCCCTGAAATTGCTTGGCAGCCTATATAGGATACTATTGCAGAAAGTGACGTCCTGAGACACTGAGCTTTGCCTTTTGGTTTCACCATGTCATGTGGTCTCATCTCTCAACATGGTGTGCTCGTAGTACCTTATACTATTTGCCCGGACTGTAACCCTTGAAAAGCTATGCTTGGACTACTCTCCTCTGATGGACAGAAACCATCTAATTCCCAGTACCAGCTTAGCTGACCACTTTTGTGAGAACAGTGATCTTCAGTTAAAGTAGTTTTTCTCCTTACCTTGTGTTTGACCCAATTATGTGTTTACAGGGAATAATTGTGTCCCTCCCAGTCTCCATTTGACTAGACTGAACAGGGCAGGCTTATCTCCTCTGACATGATGGGCTTGCCATTCCCCTGATCACACAGGTTTTTCATGTTGGCATTTGCTCCAGTTTCAATTCTTCTCTCTTGAAAATGATTGACAAGAATGACACCAACTGTTCCAGGTGATGTCTACACCTCCTTCATACAACCACCATGGTACTCCCCTGTGTCTGGCATGTGCTCCTCCCCTGGAACATCCTAAGATCTCATTTACCTCTTGCATGGCCATTTCAAGTTGTGTGCTCATAGCTGTACTGTGATCGACCGCTACAAGCAAGTCTGTCTCTGTTTTCTTGTTCCCAACTGATAAGCTTTCACTGTGCAGGTGAAACTCTCGCTCACAGTGCCCAAATCTGTAGCCTTGTATTTCATGCTGCTGCATTCCCTCATATCCCTGTTAGCCCAATCTCCACAAAACCTTGTGTGGTATTCAGGTAATTCTAGGCATTGATGATGCTTCCTGTTAACCCACCCCTAATTTTAGGCCAAAAGTCATAATTGAAAACACTAGTCCCAAGACCAAGGCTTAGGAACTTACCTAGCAACCTCCTTCCAGCACAGCCGCCTCCTTTACCTCTTTCACCAGTTTCTTACTCACCTCACAATTCTTGTACTAATCCTCATCTTCTCTCATTTAACTAATAATTTCCCAGGTGGCACTATACCAAATTTTAATGAAGTACAGATAGAGAAGATCTACTACTTTTCCCTTGTCTAGAACATCAGTTACCTTATCAAAGACAGATATCGAGTTAGTCTGGCACAATCTCTTTTTGATAATGGCATATTGCACTATATCCCATTTTCTATTCCATGTCTTCAATTATTCTTTCCTACATAATTTGCTCTGAATCCATCTATGCCCTTGAGGCCAAAATAACAAGCCCATGGCTGCCTAGATCGCTCTCCCTCCCTTTCTTAAATATGGGTACTACATTTGCTATTATCCAGGCAGAGGAACCCCCAGTGATTGGACAGATTTATTAAAAATCCCATCTACCAGATCTGCGATTTCATGGGCCAGTTATTTTAGCATGCTGGGGAGGGTGATTTCCTGGCCTCCCTAGTTTCAGTACAGTAAGCTTTCCGAATTGCCTCCATCTTGCATGCAATCATTGCCCTTTCAGTACACTTACTCCCATTAGTCCACCTGACTTTGCCCGACATTCTATATTTCTGCTCCTAGGGGCAAAGTATCCCTGTAGTTTAGAGCTGTGCAAATTTTTCTCACTGCATACACAGGCTCCACTTCTTTTTTCATTTGTAGTGTTAAGGATACTTCTGTTGTTTCACTTCCTTTGCAGGGACTAACTCAGTTTGACTTCTGGCAATTCTCACTTCATCCCTGCACTTTCTGACCTCCCAAGACATACCTTTCTTTGCTGCTTAATCCCCTTTCCAAGGTTGCCTTGATGTGCAGGTAGACTAGGCAGTTATCAAGTGCAGCAGACTGCTGGGGGGGTAATAAAAGGGCCACAGACCTATGGCTTTCTTGGCCTACACCAAGCATTGCAGAGTTAGCCTTGCTGCGATTGCCAACATGGACAGGGTCATGTTGGCTGCTACTGCTGCAGGAATATGCCCTCTGAGCAACAGAAACTGCTGCTCCTACCCTCTGCTTCTCTGGATGGCAGATGGAGAAGTAAGTTAGACCTTTCTCTCGCATCCCTTTCCCAGTCCTGATTCTTTGCTTCCCCTCCCGGAGGCACGAATCCCCCTTTCACACATGCCACCACAAGCAGTAGCCTGAGAGGCACAGATGGGTAGCTGCTTTGGATTCAGAGTAGAAACAGGGCGCTTTTGTAGCTCTTTTGAGGGTGGGGGAAATAAAGGCAGATCTGCATTTTGAGATTACAGTGGTTGCAAGGATATTGAGTGGTGGAGGGAGAGAGGAAGACTCCTTTCCTCTAACTACAGTTCCTTGAAAACTCTCATAACTCCTTTGCAGCCTCCCAGCTCATCTTGTCTTCACTCACCTCACATCTGCTCTGCACTGCCACCACAAATTATTTCTTTGATCTTCATATTTAGGGATGGCAGCATTCTGAAATTTGTTAATAATGTAGACTGTGTGCTGCTTCTGCCCTCCTCTGTTCCTTCTAGGGTCTCTGCTTGTGGCTGAGATGTTTTTAAAGTTAAGCTTTTAAAAGAAGTTGGTCATTCATCTGCTCTAAGTTTGCTCCTTTTTCCTGGGATGTAAATTCCAAATCATTTTGCATGACCCACTTAAATCAATTCCCCTGCTCCTCCTCCTTTAAACTCTTTGAGTTCCCAAGTCCAGTTGACTTACTGATTTCTTTGCTTGCACACACTTTGCCCTTTGGAAATAAAAGGAAACTCTCAGTTATGATTCATTCTTATTTATCCAACCACTCAGTTTGAACTGAATCATATAACTGTAGGACTTGAAGGGACCTTGAGAGCTCACATAGTCCATCTCTGCCCCAAGCGATGATCAACTGTCCAGACCTCCATCACTCCTGACAGGCATGTGTTTAACCTGCACTTTTAAACCTCCACTGGCAGAGACTCCATAACCTCCCGAAGCAATCTGTTCCTTGTTTTATTCTCACTGCCCTCAAAAAGTGTTCCCCAATGTCTCATCTGAATCTCTTTTCCTGCAATTTAAGACCATTATTGCTTGTTCCCTCTACCACGGACGCAAAGAAAAGGTTATTGTCTTCATGGCAGCTTCCTCCTTCCTCATAAAGGCTTTCAATCTTCTCTTCCCAGGCTAAGCAGCTCCCAGCTCATTCAATCCTTCCTCATTAGTTGTGGTTTCTACATCTCCGAGCATTCCTGGTTTTGTTTTATGGACTAAGTCTAGAAAACCTGTAGCTTTCTTAAAACATAGAGTCCAAAACTTGATGCAGTTGAGGCTAAATAGAAAAAGGATTATTTCAGACATCTTACACATGACACTCCTGTTTATACATCCCAGCACGACATTTGCTTTCTTTGCAGCAGGTGATTTACTATTATCAACTCGCAGGTGGTTTGTGATCCACTGTAGCCCTCTATATCCTTCTCAGCAGAACTATACCTGGCCGCTCCTATTTTGTGCTGGTACTATCAACTGCTCCTCAGCACCTTGTACTCATCTTCATTGATTTGCATCCCATTTTTTGCAGTTTATTTCTCCAATTCATTTAGATAATTTTTAATTTGAATCCTGTCCCCTGTACCATGTACATGATTTCAAGGGGATATTCTATCATTCATTAAGGGCATGCATTATTCCATAATCTAGGTCATCAGTGACCATGGTACCCAACTTGATGCAACTTTCTGGTCACCCAGTGAATCACTGATAACTGTTTTACAAGAAGGTTTTGCAAACAGTTTTGAATCCATATCATAGGAATTTTATCCAGGCTGCACTGCTCTAGCCTGCTAATGGAAGTTACACATGAGGTAGTGTCAAAACCTAACAAGTAAAGGTGCTTTGTCGTTATCTACAAGGCTTGTTACCTGTCAAAGTAGGAAATCAGGTTGGCTTTATACAATTTGTTCCTGACAAAATCAAATTGCCTGTTATTTACCATGTTGCTATCCAACTCATGATCAATCTATTGTTAGGTCCCACGTAAAGCTCTCCTGTAAAATTCTCTCTGCTAACTGAAATCAAGGCTACAATAGCAGCACTTTTGATGAGGCTCAGTGATTATTTGATGATGAAGTCTTTTAGCTATCACATTCAAGAATAACCAGGCCCTACTTTTATTAATAGCACTTATTTTACAATCTACATTTCAGAAAATACAGCCTTCTAAACTAACTCAACTCCTAGTTATATTTCTCTCTCTCACTCTCTCACACATGTTGAAATGCTTTATGATTCCATGGGCTAGAGAAGACACCTGGGGTAATATTTTTCCATTTCCTCCCCAAAGTAACTTTAACCCAAGTCAATTCTCTTTTAGCTTTGCTACTACTTACCTGCCCAACACTCCCTTAATGTGCATAATCCCAGCTAACTTTATCTTTGTTTCTGTCTTTTCTGAAAACCACATACCCTCCAATACCTATGTTCCAGTTATGACTGTTACTCTAACATGTTTCTATAATAACCAGTTAATAACAAACAGGTATTTTGCTCTTTTTCATGTGCCTTGGACTAATGTTAATGCACCTTGGCTATTTCAGTCTAATCTTGCCCATTTTTCTAGCTAAACTGTGTATAAGCATTCCCCAAACACTATCATTGGTTTCACTACTGTTCCAGTCAACATTTATACTCTTATTTTCTTTGCCTTTTTGTTTTATTCCTTGCTATACATCCATCTATTGCTATATATTCTTTTACCTAGTATTGCTCTTTCTGTGTATTAAACAAACAAATGTAGGGACAAATACTGTACAAAACTTTCCCAAACTTCCAGTCTGTTTCCTAGACTAAGATCTTATTATTAATTGTGCTACCTCAATGCCAGAAATCAGTCTCTCAGGCACATAGGACTCATCTCTCCCTGGAATCTCCTTTTGGGAATGCCTCTCAGTTGTTAGGCTTCCTGAAAACCTTCGCAATAAGATCAGCTCTGTGACTCTTACTGTCTCTGTGCACGCAAGAAAACCCACTGTAGTTCACCTGAGCTTCACTTACTGCTCTGAGCGCTTTCCTTAGCATGGCACAGGTATTTTTGACCTTCTCTGCAGCAATTCTGGCAGTAACACTTGTCCTGGCTTGAAGGTCAACCACTGGATTTTTCCACAGGATGGTCTTTGGGTTCACAGATCTTCACAGTGGATGGGATTCACCACTGGGTGTACCAGGGACTAATATATCTGTTAAGACAAAACAAAGCCATCAGTCCCGGGCTACATCTGTGGAAGCACACATCACACCATACAAAGGCCACGTTTTCAACGGTAAGCAAATTGCCAAGATGAGCAACTTTCTGTGCCATGGCCCAGGTGGGTGCCTTGCAGAAGCAGTCTGGACAGGAAGGCACGGCAGCTGCAGGTAGGTGCTCAGGGGGTATTAGTTCCCTTGACTCAGCCCCTTGTGATCCTTGTAGTCATGCAGCAATCTGTAGCTCAGATGAAGGGGAAGGAGAGACAGGCATCCTAGCAAGTACAGACCAAGGTAGGAGGAAGCAGAAGGTCTGGAGTGTCTCTGCTGTATAAAAGGCTTTATGCTCTGGATGCTTTTCTATTCTGCCCCTGTCGCCTGCTCTGAGAGGTGCATGCACTGAGAAATTTATGCTGCTTCAGACATCCCTTGGAAAATAAAGCAAGCCTTCAGGACTTGTGGCAGAGTGCTGTCCTCATTTGCTGATTCTTCTGCTGTGGGTCTTTCTGTTTCCTCTCACTTTCTTCTGTGAATGACTCTTACCTTTCCTCTGTATCCCCAACAATGTCCGTCCTTTTTCTTTTCTTCAGATTGACTGATTCTTTTGCTATTTCATATTCTGCCTCTTTCTCCATTGCAGTCTCCAGTGCAGAAAGCCTGTTCTTCACTCCATTTCTCCTCCAGCAGCCAGTCCCTTCCTCTGCACATATCCTAACTTAGCCTACACTCAAGGTCCTTCCAGTCAACTGGGATCATGGATCCGGAACCCTGCCATATAACTGCATCTAACCCTCATGGAGAAATCTTCACTGAAAAAAGTGAAGCCCAGTGGTAGCAGGGGAACTGGTCTGGAGAGAAGTTTGTGATAATGTGGAGAGCAAAGTATGCAGTCACCTGCAGAGCTGTCCCAAAAGCCTGGAGATTTAGGACATCAAGAAGTTTTAAGAGCAATTATAATATTCTTGAGAGAAAATTAAAGGAGGAGAACTTTTCTCTCAAAATGCCTAGCCTCACAGATTATTAGAAGAAGATATTATTACAAGTCAAGGAAAAATGACACAAGATCTCGTGAAATGTAGTTCAATAAGGAAACCAACTTCTATTCCTATAGCACCCGGAATATGGAACAATCAACCAAAAAAAAAAAAAGAAGAAGAAGAGAGAGAGAGAAGGAGAGATAACAGAGGGACATAGGGCCCCAGAGACATGCTATTAAAAATTATATTTAGAATCTCTGAGTCTCCAAGGACCAGCAGATACAGAAGTCAATTATAGTACCTCAAAGGGAGATTTCCAAATACCATACCTAGTGGGAAATTACACAGACTTGACTTCTTACATGCTTGCAGTTCCCATGATCTTTTCCACATCATAAGGGAACTGTGAATCTCTATAACTCTGGGGTTGCAGCTTTTTCATATAAGGTGTGAGTATAACAAACATCAGCTGTGTACATGTCTCATCCAGTGATTTAATGGACCTGAACAAAATTTTGAATCTCTATGCCAAAGGAAGTTCTGCAATTTCATATTTGCCTTTGTTAAAAAAAAAAAAAAAAAAAGTAAAAAAGAACAAAATGTAGAACGTCTCAAAGAAAAATTGTTCATTTTAGGTCATTCAGAATGTTTTGTCTGCATCTTAACTTTAATGTTACATTACACTGTAGTTTCAAAGAGAAAATAGGAATCCAAGCAAGAAGTTATAAAAAAGCCTAAATGAAACATTTCAACTTACTGGAAGTGTTGATGTGTTTTCTGAGTCAGATTTCATCAAATGGGGCACATTTCTACAGACCCTGAAGCTTTCATAAAATCAGCCTTTATGGATGGAAAATTGTTATACCCCAAAAAAAAAAAAATCAAGTACCTCTCCTATTGAGTTTCTAACCTTCAGCACTGGAAGTAAAATCACCGTCACTAGTGTCACTAAACAGACTTCTAGGGGTGAGCGGCAACATTCCCAGCAGTTCCTCTGGCCAGACACTCAAGAGACTACATTGAAATTCATGTGGTTTCACACTTGTGACCTGCAGACTGCTGCAGGTCCACAGCCTGTCTTTAAGAGTCCATGTAAGATACCTACTAAATACAGTGTCTTTTGCTAGGTTTGAGCTTGCTATATGAGGTGAAATTTCCATGGGAAATGTTTTGTTGCTTCTGATTTTGAAAAGCATGGCTGTCCAAGACTCAGCTGCCTCGCAGGGCAGCAGAGGATGAAGAGTCCCTGCACTGAGCCTTGCCCTGCCGCAGGAGCAGAGGAACATGTACTGGCCAGCCACTCAACAGCCCCAGGGAAAATCTCCTCTTCTGAGGAAGAGAAAAGCTTTCTGAAGGAGGGAGATGACAGCTGCAGCTTCCTTTGAAAGCCACTCTCTTCCCTCTGTCTCCAGGACAAGCACCGATCTGGGGTGATTCCTCCTTTTGGCTTTCCCGGTTAATCTCCACTGCTTGTCTGATGTTACTCTTCCCTTGTATTTCTGAAATTACTCTTCCTTCTCTGTTGCACAGTTACCCTCACCTGTGTTTCTGGAGAGTGATAAATACATTAACAAATGCAGCTCTCTGCCTATCAAACCTGGAAATCAGGAAAGCTGCAAATTCAGATGATCGAACTCTACAAATCCTAGCTGCTGTGATGCAGCAGATGAAGGACTTTGAAATACAGCAGTTGTATTGGATAGTTATCACCTGGGTGAAACATTTGGGCTGTTGATGCATCAGATATATCCTCCCTGCTCAACAGATCACGTACAACCTAGGAAAAGTTCTTGAGGGATATAATCCAGTGCCCACTTCTGTCAGAGAGACCTTTCTTGCTTCATTTGGTGTCAATGAAGTCACACCCCTTATCTTCAGAGAGAAGTGTTTCACTTCAGGTCAAGTAGTGGTCTAGTATCAGTGAAGAGCGAGTAGGACAAAAATCGGTCATCATCTAGTAACTAATGAGTGGACCATCAGTGAAATCACTACAGCTTGCATTTCGCTGACCATTTTGTACTAGGAGAAGGATTAATTACAGTATGGACAGTGGGATTTGCCCAAGTAAACACAGGGACATGCGCGTAGAAATTTGCATCAGGGGAAGCCATCCTAAGCTTCCCTTGTAAGTCAGTAAAGCTCTAATCAATATAACTAATGCTGTTTAGGCTGCAGTTCATCGCATCCTAAAATAAACACCTATGTTTTATCTGCTGAAGCACTCTCCTCAGTATCCATTAACAATAATGGTACACAGATGTCTAGCAGGGCTGTATCTAGGACATAGACACCTGCGTTGTAGATTCCCATCACTAAGCAAGACAAGTCCTCCCCTGCCTTCCTTTCCAGGCTATAAATGGGGCCCTGGTAGGCCAGCAGGGAATAGGTTTGCATTATCTGTGCACAATTTGTTGGGGACTTTGCTTCTATATCCTTTTGTAGCTAATGGTCTGTTCCATTAATTCTTAAGGTTAAGGTGGCCTTGTAAAGCTAAATGAGTGCATTTCTCAAATAGCACACAGCAAATATATGTACGCACACATTTAGATATTTGTGAAAGAAATTAACCCTACCTCTATAACTCATTTCCCACTTTTCTTTCAGTGGCAAGATAATCCACTTAAACAGGGTTCTCAACCTTTCTACAGGCATAAAACAACATGAAAAAGATGGAAAAACCCAATTGGTTGGTTCGTTTCCTGTTCATGGAATAAAAAGAATAATTATTTCCTTATTAAAACAAAAATTAAATATTTTCTAAGCTTTCATCCTTTTTTGTCTTCATTATACCACCTCTTAAAAGAGAAAAAGAAACATGAAACTTAATAAAAATAAACCAAAATTGATGCAAACAGAATAATTGGCAAGGCGTGAAAATACTGCTTGTATCCTGGAGACAGACTGTGTTGTCAGTCGTTTCTTAATTTTCACTCTATTAAGGTAATTTCCTGTGACTGTATCTTTTTTTCCAGCAGCCATTCTCACACACTGTCATCCCTGCCTTCTTCACATGCTGAGTGGGGGTGCATGGTTTTGGGTTTTTTCTTCCTGATCAGGAAAGAAAAATACATGTAGCAGGTCTTTTTCCTAGAAGTCTAGAAGCAGATATGCTGGTCTCTGAGTCTAAGTGCGTGGAAGGGAGCAGTGAAAGTAATTTCCAAACGTAACTTCCACGTCACTGTAATATCTGCTTAACAGCACCTTTATAGGAAGTCTCCTATGAGAAGCCAAGGTTTAAGGCAACACTACGCACTAAAAACTTTTCCATTCTACCCAGAAAAACATCTGCACTACCACCATGCTCTAACTTGGACCCAGGTCTGGTTCTAAACTTACAGCAGACTCATAGCAATTTGTAACCAGACTAAATCTGGAAGTGTGTAAGTTTCCATGGCCAGACTGACAGCCACATGTTGGTTTTCTTCATTGCCTAGTTTCTTCCCTTGCTGATGACACTTCTCCCATGCTCCTCCTTATAAGCAGGAGATGTTGGTACAATCCATCAGGGCTATTAGATGGCCCTGCCGTGAGACATTAGTACCCTGAGGAAGCTTATAACTAAATCTAGATTTTGCAGAGAGCTGTCTAAGCTTCAAATGAACCGCATGTCTTCAAATATGTCAGGAATGACATAAGCCCAAATTCAACTGATTTTAGAACCACAATGAAATTCTCATATAAGACTAAAACCTTTGTCTGAAACTCTGACTGCTCCACCTGAAATAATTTTAGAAAGTGTTGGAAGTCTGGGAGTGGAAAACGTCTTTGGCCTCCTCACCTTTTCCATTTTTCTCTTTGCTTCCAGCCAGAACCAAATATGGTGTGGAAAAGTTTCAACTGGAAGCAAGAATTATCAGATGTTCTCAAACTAAAAATTGCTGCCAGTGGTCAGAACCTGGCATAGTAGAGCAGGCAAAGTGATCTTCCATCACTGTTTATCTCTCCATCTCTGACAATTACCATTCCTCTGTGTGCACGTGTGTATGACTTTACAATGACTTTGAAAATCCAGATTATTTTATTATTATTATTATTGTTATTATTCAGATGCCTTGTTAATATTTCCCAAAAGTATGTTGGAGGTTGTACACAAACTTCCCTGGAAATGAGTATTTTCCACAATACTTGTCTAGTGTTTGCCTTCAGCTGTGCACAGGGAGAACCAGTACACAACCTGTTATTTGTGGTAAAAACCTTTGGTGATCAAGTAAAAGGTACTCTCTTTCTTTACTAGCTTTGTTCATCAGGAATCTCTCAGCCTTTGAGCCTTGCATCCGTGATATCAACAGCTCATGTTCTCTTTTGAAACATTGGCAGGCACAAAATAGCCAGGCTGATATTGCTGAATCTGATTTCTATTTCGGATGAATTTAACAATAAGAGACAGTTGTCTTATTATTTGCTGCACGTCATTAGGACCAGATGTGATCTGGATGATGGCCTGAAATGAGAGAAGGGGAACTGGGTTCCACAAGCAGCTCTTGCCACAGAGATGAGATCCAACCTTGCAGAAGGTACTTCATCTCTCTGCCTCCTTTCTGTCCTGCACAGCAGTCCTAAGTGAAAGCTCACTGGCTTTCTACAGCATTTTCAGGTTCGTAGGTCAAAGAAACTAAATAAAGAGCATGCGTCTGCTTACAGTATTGCCCAGTTCTCTCTGTGCTTGATTGTCCGAGGAGCCAAATCACTTCCACGCTCAGGATTATACACAAATGAGAGATTAATACCATAGGTACATCTACAACAGACAGCAATGCAGACCTACCCAGAGCAGCCTGCAAGGAATTACTTTAGGTTACAGAAGCAAGTCTAACCACGATGGTGAGCAGAATAAATGAGCCAGTGAGAAGGCAGGTTCTTTCCATTACCCAAGGCTTTAGAGGTAGCACAGAGGTAGTCTTTTACTGTACCACGTTAAGGTATATCACTTACCCGTAATCCATTTCTCCAGCTCCACACTCTCCTCTGGGAGGTTCCATCTCTTTACACATTTTTATCAGCAAGGACTAAAGCCATTGGAGGGAACCAGTAAGGCTTTAGTAGGAGGACCTATGTTAGCATCTTAATGAAACCCCATGTGGCCTGTGGTCTTGGAGCACAGGCCACACTGTCTGTCATTTCCACTGGGACAGAAGGTCCAATCCAGCTGTGCACTTTTTAACAAGGCGCTGGTGCTTGTTTGCAGATGGTTTCAGAAACAGAGAAAGGGATTTGTGCATTCATCAGCTGGTAAGCTCCCACTTCTATCCTCTGTATCAGCAGTCATGTGGATTTACCACAGGTCCTGGGATTCTAGCTCCAAAACTTCCTAACTGATCCTTCAGCCAGTGAGTAATGCAGCTCCCTGCCTCCCACTACCTCTTGTCCATACTTACCACATACCAAAGCTGTGAATAGTTTGGGACTCAGCTGTCCTAGAAGAACATTTGAGAATGATTGTTATGGGGCTAATGCCCCCTACACTTCCCAAGGAGAAGCTCTGAACCTTTAGCGGCACTTCACTTTGGGAGCTGCTATTTCTGATGGATTCTCAAAGCCACAACCTGGTGACTTGTTTGCAGCCGAAGCAAGACATGTAACTTGTAAAGGAAGACTGGAGTCATCACTGCTTAGAGCAGATCCAGGGCTGGAGATTATTTGGCTATTTAGTGCAACTATACTAACTCAGCAGGCACAGCTATTACCAACTCCCTCCGTAGGATGCCCTTTGTGCCAGTCTGTAGCAACCCCCTCTGGCCTGCTGGAAGAAGAGCATCAACCTCTTCTGGAAAGCACACGCACACCTCAGTGCAGCTGCACCTGGAGGGCCAGGGCCAAAGCCAAGCAGAGACTCAGGATCTGGGAGGGAAAAAAGAGATCTCTGAGGCATCTGATAAACACAGCAAGCAAGACCTAAAGCAACCCAGCTCCCTGGATGCAACTATGTGCTTCCACTTTTTGCGCTGACTTTGTTCATGGCTACAGTCATTTGGAAGTGCAGAAGGTAGAACAAAGGCAGAAAGAGGAGGTGAGGCAGAAGGGCTGAAAGCTGGCAAGAAAAATAAAGGTTAGAAATACACCCCAAATGGTCTGGGGCAGGCTTTTTTTACAACACCAAGTTTTGCAAAGTCCCTAGAGCAGGGAGAAGCAGATAGGCACAGAAGGGTGAAAGGGGGGACCCCAAACCACTGACAGAGCACTCACTGCAAAGCTTGTGACAAGCAGCAAGAATGGGTGGCTCCAGAGAACACATACTCCAGCCTCCCATTCTCCTCCTGCATTCCCACTCCTTCAACACCAACAGCCTCCAAACTCTCCAGAAGACTATACCAGACAGGAAATCAGCCATACCAAAGGCCAAACCACAGCAACAACTACAGACAGCCATAGGACAAGAATGAAAAGACTGAGAGCAATGCCCAAGCGGTAAGTCCCAAATGAAGCGTAGCAGAGAGGAAGCCAGGAGACACATTTAGATGGTTGACAGACAGAGACCTTGCCTCATGTGCTGTAGGAGAACGAGAAAAATATCCATGGGCAACCAATAAAACCTATTTTCTTACGTTAGCGTGCAGTAAGTCCCTAACTTGCTGAAGATATATTGCCCATAGTCTGCAGATGCATTGTCTATTTTTCCTTTTTGTTTTCCCTCTCCCTACTTCTGTCCTGTATTTCACATTCACTCTATTTGGTTTTCACTCTACCATATTCCCAGCTGCCTTTTCAATTTTTTCAATAGCTGTTTTCTCTTTCTCACCAGTCTCTCTGCTTTTCTCTTTCCTAAAGGGAGCATGGACTGGGAAAGATCTGAATTAAAACATGTGCACATCTGATGCATGCAAGAACTTGATAGGAGGCACTAGAAGTTTGTCATATCCCTAGCAATTAGCTCTTTGACTGCCATCTTTCTAGCAGCAGGATTTTCTTCAAGAGAAAGTACATGGTACAATCAGCTTAGTTAAGGGAAATTAAATGAATTTGGGATTGATAAAAATGCACACAATCAAGTTCTGAAAGAGTGAAGGGAGATGTGGTTTTTTGTATCTGTCCTGACTCAAATTGCTTTTCAGCCCAGAAAGTAAAATATATCCCATTTACAAGACACAGAAAAAAAAATACCAGAGCATGATGTATCCTGGACAACTAACATTTAAAGACATGAATACGGAACTAGTGCAAATTCAAACAAGTTCTCTTATTTCACACAAAGAGTTAATTACCAGTGTCATGGAGTAGACCAAACAGCACAGAAACTGTCTACTTATTGACGTTAACTGAACTGGAAAGAAAACAAAAAGTGAGAGAGAAAGAGAAAAAAGATATTTTTTTTAAACATCTGATCATTAATGGAATGCTGTAAATTAGAGATAAAGAGCCTTATTCTGCCAAGAGTTGCACCAACATGTAACAGGGAACAGAGCTGGGCCCAACTGGTGCTGCAGGGATTTTTGCTGACCCCCTGTAAAGTGGAGTTGCTGCTGTCACCTTGTATTCATTTTGTTTTCCCCTTCCTTGCCCTCCCCCAAGGCAAAATCCCTGAATCAGCTGTATGCGATCAAGGCATTTTGCAACTCTACTAGCAAAATGGGGAGCTCTCGAACGCTCTCATGGCAGCCATCCCACATCCCGCTACTATATTTCAGCTGTCAGGTGGATTAAATATCACCCTTTAAGCAAACTCATGAAAATGTAAGAGCCTTGTCATTTTGCCTTTCTTAAGATGAGTTTGCTGTCTCAGGCTAAAGGTGAACAAGAGACAAGTTTATGTCATTTGGACGTAAAGGTCTGAAGGCCAGATATTCAGGAGTCCAGCATCCCACGAGTGACCTAGTAAGGGTCTTTCCAAAGGACTCAGACCATATTAGGCGCTGGCAGGAGGCAGCCAGATTTTTGGATGCTCCCAAACTTCAACACACAAGAACTGCAAGTGCTGAGGGCTTCTGAGGACCCTGCATAGCTCAGCTACTTGGACAAATGGTAGGGCCAGAAAGCTCATGCTGACCAGTAACCATGTGTCTTTCTTTAGTCAAAAACACCATAACACTCGGTTGTTTAGTTCTGCAGATTCCACACTCGAACACTGACAGCTCAAATGCAGCTGTCACTGAATTTGGGCTCAATTTAAGTCATTTAGATGTGTGAGTACTTGATTGTGCCTGAAAATCAAATATTTAGATCTTCTGAAAGGTCTGACTTTGGGTGAGAGTGAGAACTGCCAGCATGAAAGCAGACACTCCAGCTGAAAATTTGCCCCTTTGTTTAAAAACTTTTTCAGAAAAGTCCATCGATGATGGGAAGGTTAAATGCCTGCGCCACATCAGGATGTTCTGTTTCAGTTTAATCACTCCGGGATTAATCATCTGCAGTTTCTAAATGCCGCCCAGACAAGTTGCTCTGTGCCTGCAGGGGCTGGGGAGTACTTTAAAAAATTGCCACAGTACTGTCTCCAACTCAGCATCCAGCCACGAGTCTGACATTCTCCCCTGAGCCAGCAGAAGTCCTCAAGGACATCACGTTCACCACTGCTGGAGAGAAAGCCCGTGAACGTGACAGCCTCCTGCCACCTGCCATGGACCTGCCCGGCCAAATCAGGCTTTGATGTTAGTCTGTGGTGAGATGGCGTTTTCGATGTCCCAAAGGAAAGCGAAACTCCCTTGGAGTTACAGGCTTACGGTCTCAGAATCTTTCTGCTTCAGCTGATATATTGTCTAAATCTAAAACTTATTTAAAAACCTGTCTGGATGCGACGGCTTTTAATTAATCTTCTCTTAGTTTTTATACTATATAGTACCTTGAAGATGCAAGATCAATCACTGCTGTATTGTAAGGTAGAGTTGGGAGACAGAAAGATAAATGAGCTATCAAGTTTAGCATTTTGATAGCTAAGTTTAATTTTAACTAGCTCGGGAACATACTGTAGATAGGTGGATAAAGTCATGAAACGGAGCATTCGTCTTTAGGACCCAAACTAGAGTCCATCAGAAAGGAGCAGAAAGAGTTCCTTAATGTCTGGTCAGTCTCACATAGATTTTTCAAAACAGCAAACAATTGGTGAAAATTAAAAACATCATCAAACAGCAAAAATAAAAATCACACAAGTCTGATGGGATGTGACTATATTTGGCACCTTTCATCTGCATATTCTAGAGCTTCCACCCTCCAAAGACTCGTTCGTAAAGGCATTGGGACTATTTCCAATGCATAATATTACGCATATGTGAGAGTCGTGGCAGAAATAGGTCTCAGTACTTTATAAGGAGGGGTAAATACAGTGTCATCATGCACGTGATGGGGAAGAGAGAGGGAAGTTTATCACTCACGGGTATGAAATGAGTCAGCAGCAGAGCTGGCAGCAGAACCGAGGAATCCTGACTCATCATTTACTCCATCCATGAGGCTATCCACAGCACTGCAAGTAAGTGATACAACAGCCAGCCAAGTCATTCATCCTTTCAAAACGGCCTATGCAAGGATGAGGCACGTTCAGGTTCTTGTGCCTTTCATGACTCATGGTGACTCAAATTCTGCTGTGTTTCACGGGGTCCATCACAGAAACTTTAATTCCTGTGCTTTCTGCTTGTTCCGTTGTAATGATTCTCATTCTAATGCGTGCCACACATCCATCACTGTGAGGACTTCTAACGTGCTCCACCCAGTCCTACCGCAATGACTAATGCTAATGCACTGCGCCAGTCTGTGAGGAATTTCCATCATGCATCATTTTAAGATCACATTGTATTCAACAGGACGTTCAAATTAAGGCAGTTCTTGTACATACGGTTGCTCTGAATCTTAACTCTGGCCTTTTTCCATTAGACCAGTAAAGAGGTTGAGCAGGGGAGCTAAATAAAAAGCAGCTCTCTTTCTGTCTGCATCTCCAAGGAATTTATAGAACACCTATCACCCAAATTTTCCACAGTCTGGTTGAAAGTGTCTCTTTGCCAGAGGTTTATCCTGATCCATTGGGGTGAGAATTACTGAAATTCCCAAAACCAATGCTGAAATCATTGCTTCTTGTTCCATTAGGTCAAGTGTAACAGTTGCATTTGTTTGGTTGGGTTTTTTTGGGTTGTGGGGAACTGCATACCTGTACATGTTTTTTCACATAGTAAAGAAAGTGGATGCAACTGGCATGACTGATAATATATATCTCACCCAAATAATTCAGTTTTCAGTTACTCCTCTGGTATGGTACTGAGGCTCTGAGCACACAGTTAATAATACATAGAATCTATTATTTCACCAATGGGTTGAAAATGCTGTGGCTACAAGACACAAAGAATCAACCTGGTATTAATTCATCCAGCTGGTTGAAAATTTGTCCAGAACATTTTGGTGCTTTAACTTTGCTCCAGTATACTGGTATCAAAGGACTGTATACGGTATCAGATACCATCTGTCATCCACTATGTGGCATTAAGCTGGCATAAAAAACCAAAAAACCAAAAAAACAACAAACACAAAAACCAACACAAAAGCCACCATAGACTCTCCATAGACTCTGCAGCTTCTGCTCTTGCTAATCAACAGGCAAGTACTTTTTTGCCCACATGTGATCCAGATCAAAAAATGTAGCAGGGGCTGATGCAGCAGAGCATGTAGCCTCAGAGCTGAGAGATGCTGTTTTCTTCCCAGCTCACTCCATCTGCTTGTCAGTGCAAGATTCTGTGCTGCTGTTCTGTTGGTACATGGATTTTAGCCAGTCTGATCCATGCTGTAGTGTGTGATGTGGCTTTGGTATTGCAAACATCCTGGGAAGACCCGTCCCAAAAGAAGGTTTATGTTCTGCAAAGGCAGGCTCTCATTACTAGAGACAAATGTATGGCAAAGACATGCAGGTCAACTATTTTTAATAACTTAGAAATAGAATATGACTCTGGCTATTTTTATGCTTTGTTTATACTTGCTTTAGAGAGCACTCACACGTGTGAAGTCCCGTTGGAACAAGAGTTCACAGGGAGTAAATCTCAGGCCTGTAGCTTGGAACCACTTAATCACACAACAGACTTCATTTCTGGCAGAAGTAATTAACAAAGGTTCAGTCATCTAATCAGGGAACAAAGGCACGGCTCTGTCACCTCATTGACCAATTGTGCCACCCGAATATCGAATCGTGAATATTGACTACTCACAGCGAAGGGTTTGCAGGTAGCTCCCGGACCAAAATATGCATAAACTGAGGCAGCAGGTCAGTCAATGCAAACCCACAGCATAAAACAACTCCTGGCCGAGCGCAGACAACTGGCAAACGTGGGGGCAGCCGGCGGGGGAAGCGGGGGGAGAAAGCGAAACAAAGCAGCAGCTAAATTTGCCGACTGCTACAAATTCTGCTTGGCTGAGTATAAAACAGAGAGTAAGAAAAAGGGAGTGGAAAGAATGGGTCCTCCCTGCAACGTCCTGCTGATAAATGCTGTCCAGAGGGAAGTTCAGAAGTGTGGGAGCACTCGGGTTTGCACCGGGCATGTCGAACAGCGGTGAACTCTTGTCTAAAAGCCCATCTTGCAGGACTCCACACCATGTACTGATCCTCCCAGACAGAGCATTCCTCATTCATTTCCCTTTTCCATATGCTTGTTTTGACTGGTGCCAAGAAAGGGCACTCTGCCAAAGCTGATTTTTTCTGCCCTGTTCGGGAGCTTGTTCCTTTGCACGGTGCTCAGGCTTCCTTCTTTATACTGAGATGAACTCCACTCTTCTGCAGTATGAGAAAAGTAAAGGGTGGGACAGGGAGATGGCTGGGGCTCAGTACTAGGTTATTCTGGTAATCACTGGGGCAGAACCAAGACTGGGAGCAGCCTGAGACAATGAGAAAGTTCTCATTCAGATCATAGCGTCACACCATGCTCCTGCCTTTGCAGTATAATGAATAATAGCCTCATCATCCAGGCACCTTTTTTATGGGGGAGCCATTAAATGGAACCAAACTGAAGAGCTCAGGCTTATTCTAACTTATCATGTAAGCCTGACTCCGAGACAAACACTGCCTTCCAAAAGGATTCACACCTTAGAGGACAGCCCCAGCTCTGTTCATGGACTTTAAAAACAGAACCAAATCTAAGGAAACCCTGAAAGAGCTGGAGTGGAAGAGTGCAACAGTTCATTCAATTCAAAGGCTTGTCATTTAAGCAATATCTTCCACTACAGTGATGCCAACAGAAAATTGTGGTATGAAAGAGGGCAAATAGAGTGTAAAGAGCTAAACAGAGAAGTTCATGCATCCAAGTATAGCAAGGCAGGCAGTGAGAAATTCTAAGGCTAACTCAATCTTGCAGTTAAGACACTGTGCAGAGAAGCTGGAGAGCTGGGATTTATTTTCGTCCCTGGCACAGTTTTTATGAATGACTTGGGCACCATCAGTCTGCCTTGTTCTAAATCTTGATTTCCTTAATCGTAAGAGAGAGCAATAATGCCAATAACTACTTCGGAAGAAGCAGGAAGGACATAGTAACATTTGCAAGGTGTTCAGACGTTAGTTTGACTGAGGAGACAGGAAAAGGCAGAAAAACAGGGGCTTCCCTGGTCCTCTTCTGTGAGGATGCGGTCAGGTATGGTGGAAGGTGTCCACCTGCCCACATAGACAGACAATGTTGGGCCCAGCCTGGCCGCTGTCGGTCATGCAGGTTAAAAGCTGCAGGGAAGCCTAGGTGCCAGTCTTGGTTTGCCAAATCTGAGGCCCAATTGCTTAGCTATTCAGCTTAGGTCTAGGTGTTTATCCCAGTGAAGCTGTAACATGCTGGGCTACATTCAAGGTCAGGAGGGCTTCAGCAAGAAGGGGATGAACTGAACATAGAAGTGAATGTGCAAAGACAGGCGACCAGGCCAAACTGAGAGAGGAACTAGGGAATCAATGCATGGTTTAAAAACAAAATACCTTTCCCTCACTTCTCTTCCACCTCTACACCAAACATTATACAGAAGGAGGACCAAAACAGAAGGTGCTGTGGAGATTATTATGGTGGCGGTTGGAGGGCCTGCACACCCCTGCAGCCCTTCCCAGCAATGACCAGTATCTTGCTGTGATAGTAAAGAAATAAGTGAAGAACTAAGACAGTTTCACAGTAAAGAGGTCTGAAGAGTAAATTAACTCACCAGAGTAACCCACCAGCCTCCTGTAGGAGCAGTCCTTCTGGGGTGAGGACGTTTACATGACTATGTGTGTGTGGGCAAACAGTCTTCTCATAAGCCTGTGAAATCAGGCAATTAAAGGGATGTAACAGAATTCACTTGTAAAAACACCTCCCATTTTATAACCCGCCCCGCCCCCCCCAAGAATCCCTCCCCTTTTACCTCTTCCCATTTTTCTGCTTCTAGAAAGAAATGGCATACTTTATTTATCACTTCTCCTCCTAGCCTCATCACTTCAGCTGCTGAGGGCACATGGATGGCAATTCAGCATCCTATGCAGCTGGCACTTATCAGTCTCTGAATCAGTGCAAAGAGATGGCCAAGAGGTGAGAACCTTTCCTGGAGCAGTTGCAGTTGACCCATGGCAAAAGACACACTGAGCCATTCATATGAGAACTCCACTATTACAGACTGATGTTTCTTAGTACACCAGTCACAACTGTTCCTGAGGTCAAAAGCAACATAGCACCTTCCTTCCAGGGTGAGAAGAAGTTGCAATTGCTTCCCCCAAGTGATTACTCTAACCAGGGAACTGCTAAATAGCTTTAATTGCTGGCAGCAGCTCAGCTTCTCCAGCACAGACCAGTGAATGTTGACAGAGTGGTTACAACCGGTTTACACTCCTGTGCCTTGGAGGAACAGAGCTTTCTCTGTTCGAGGTATCACGTGCAGAGAAATGAGGTAAATGAGAAGGGGCATCATTTGCAAAAAAAAAAAATAAATAGAAAGATTAGGATAGATGAACAACAGCAGAAAAGACACACTGATTATCTCAAATCACCTGGCAGAGGAGATCAGATGAAGAACAAATTTAAGCAGGCAGGGAGAAGGGAAAGCAAGCCAGGTACTCTGCCTTGCCTTTCCTTGCTAGTCGGCATCTCCAGCTTGCTTGCTGTATCACAAGTGCTGCCACATTACTGTGGACCAGAGAAATCCCAGTGCTGCACAGGGAGGACAGGCAATGCCAAAGCCACAGCAAGGGAGCTGGAAATGGGTACCAATGGGAAGGTATAGGTTCTCCTTGGGGCTGAAGTGGTGGCACAGCTCTTGCAGCAGTGGTGCTACGTGAGCTAGGTCCCTGCCAGAGCAGTTTGGTACCAGCCTGCTGCAGCCAGGATGGCCGTGGGGAGCCTGGTCTCCAGCTGTGCTGGTCTCACGTTCACATCAGGACTGTGTCAGCCCCTGGGTTACCCACACAGCAGAGTACCCAGCAAGTAAAGGAGAAGCCATGTCTTCTTGTCAGCTGTTTGCTCTGTGCCAAGGTAGGGCAGTTCAGAGGCGCAGCTGGAGACGGTGAGGAAGCGAGGGAGAGAGCTGCAACACTTTTCAAGGATATAGCAACCTTCATAGCCAATCAAACCAATTGTCCAACTGTTGTAACACCTTGTCTCAGGCAGTGGCTAACATCAAGGATAGATGTGAAACACTTAAAATGGGAAATAACTAACTAATATGTCCATTGGGGAACTTTCTTTATAACCCCAGGCAGTTAGTGGTTGGATTTATGCCCTGAATCTCAAGGGCTGATATTTCTTATAAATTTTTTATTTTCTCTAATGTAACTGTGAATGTTCTCACTATCCACAGAAATAGCTTTCTTTTTTTTCTCTTTTTTTCACTGAGCCTGTGAGCTCAGTGGGTAACACTGCAGCAGTGAGTTCCACAGTTTAACAAGGTACCACAAAAAAAAAAATAATATTCTTAACACTTCCAGATCTGCATTACCTTTTAATTTCAAAGGATATCCTTTTGTCCCAGTACCGAGAAGTTTTTAAAATATTTTTATTTATATACTTCTAACACACCCCTTTATAACATCTCTTCTCTGAACACCTTCCTTCATCTTTTTTAGTCTCTCCTTATCTGAAAATCCTTCCAAGCCTCCAAACCATTTTCACTGCCTATCTCCAAGTCCTTTTATATTCTTTTTTTTAAAAGAAGTTGATGAGAAATTAGCTAAGTATGAAAGGTGAGAGTTTATCAGTAACTCTATGATGGTATTATATCTTTAATGTTAATTTCTGTCCTATGCTGTAGATATTTTTGCTGTACATCTAGTTATGCCAAGTTCAAGGAAAGATGGGGGGGTCTAACTTCTCTGAATAAGCATCTTTGTACAACAGCTGTCTCCTGCTGTTCCTCATGCCTGTGAATACAGCTCTCATCTTCTGTCTTAGTGTATGTTATCAGGCTGTATTTCTTGTTGAGGATTGTCATTAGAATGGTGACCTGCTAGGGTTATATAGCTGCCCAACTCCTATCAAACGAGAACTTGAAACATTTTTGTTATTTTTAAATACAGCCTTGTACCGCCTCGTTTAACTTTAATGTTCTGTTTGAATGCATTTCTCTGTAGTCATCTAAGGGAATGCTCCACAAGGAAAAAACACTGACAAAACTTGCTGGTTTTTTTTCTCTGTTAAATTCTGCTCTGAAGTGATGTTCAGAGAGGAAGGATTGCCTGGGTGATAGGACTAGTGCAAAGGACTATGGTAGAAAGAGTCAAATCCCTGCTCTGCTCTCCCTTCTGCTCCATCATGTGATCTTGTCCCTAGCAGAGGCTATGGGTAAGCAATCACAAGTGGTCGAGTTTCTGATGCTTAACTAGTTACTGTTCATCAGCTGAACCATAGAAGCAAAGATGTCCACATTTCATGTCCATAGAGACAGCAACATAAAATCTCTTCGCTTAAAATACCTTCTAGGAGCACACCAAAGGGCAATTAAAACTGGCCAGCTGTCACTCAGTCAGCTATGAAAGCACATCCATCCTCTCAAGGTTTCTGCACCTGTAATGATTCCTCAACTCACAAGAGAGTGGGGAGAAAGCAGCAGGAAAACTGTAAGGTATATGTATAGAAAAATCTGTCACAGCACTACAGCCACATGGCTATGTGTATGTTGCATGCCTGAGAATACAAAGCAGCAGGGGCTATGGCACTACATAGAAAAGTGGCCTCTCTGGTCCCAGGTCACCCTTCTGTCCTCCCCTCAATAAACCTCATCTGAGATCAGCAGAAGCATGAGCCCAGCCGAATGGGCCAAAAAGAGAAGCTGTAGTGGGGCGATGTCAGGGCGATGCTCCTGACACTGTCAGGGGAAGGATGGCAGCAAGCACACGTGCTGAGGTAGACTGGCATCACAACATCCACCTCTGCCCTCCGCTGCTGGGCGGTCTGCGGGCTGAAGCAGACACTGCTGCCGCCAAGAGAGGTAAGCCCCACATCCTCCAGGAAAATGCATGGGCAAGGTAAGCAGAATGACTAAGGTCAGTGCTTGGTTAAGGTAGTGCCGCAGCTCCAGGAGCAGCCCATTTTGGCTATACTTGAAGCCAGGTTTGAGCTGTTATGACACAAGTGCTGTTTGGTGTGAAAGAGAAATAAATATGGAGTTGACAACATTGCTAATAGGAAGACTAAAAAAAACCACCAACCTTCTCCTTATTGCTCAACATTACCATATTATTTTCAGGGTTGTTTTTTTGCAAGTTTGGAAATAAAGTCTGAGCTGTTTTGCAAACCCTTCATATTCAGTGCAAACATCTTATTCTATTATCTGCCTTTTTGTTGTTCGTCTTTTTTCTTCCTCCTCCTCTTTTTTTTTTTTTTTTTAATCCATTCAACCATTTATTGGATCTTCAATTCTCCAGTGTACATTTCTTCTTTGCTACACTATCTCCTGCTTTTCACAGATAAACACCTCACACCTGGGAGACAGGCTCCTCTAATTAGTATTAAAACCTGAAGTTTTTTTTCCACCCCTCTTTGAAGCTTTCTAGGATGCCTTTTCATGAATAATAATGTTCTCAATTCAACATAATGCAATGCTCAATCCAAAGGCGCTGTAGCAATCACTTCCCAACAAGACACATCAGCCCTTCCTCTTCCTCTCTACAACTGATGATGAGGCAATAAAAAGTCCAGCCTGGAAAAGGTGCTCAGAAGTTGAGGTTTCCACCCTCAACATGCTCTATGCAGAAGGCTCAGTGTCTTTTGTCACCTCTCCAGCTCCCCATTCCATTCTCCAAGGTTATAGGAGTTCTGGCTGCCTGACCTCCTGCCAAATAAATCCCTTTGAACAGCAGTTCCCTTTCAGCCAGCCAGGCCCCCTGCACAGCATGGGACACCCACAAATCTCTTCACTCTTCCCTGCAGATCACTTGTGGTCTGAGTCCCAGACTGGTGCCTTAGGGATGCCAGCCATGCAGCTGCCTGCTGAAGACACCAAGGTTCCAGGCACTATGGATCCCCATGCTGCAGACCATTTCCAGTGGAGTCTTCCTTCAGAAATTCACAGCACCTGCTATCTTCCCACAGAGTACCTAGGTTTCAATGGATGGAAAAATCAGTATTCTCCAACAAGAAACTGTTTCCTGGCAGTTTTCCTGAGCACTTCTATTCAGAAACTAGCTAGGGTCACAGGCTTTGCTCCCTGATGCCAGTCAAGTAGTACCACAGCCTTCATAAATGGTGCTACCAGCAACAGAGAATCACTGTCGCCAAGACTAGATAATGGCTGTTACAACATGGGTCATCGAGTCCTATTAATAAGCCTATTATTAGGCTTATTATTCCTTATATTAATATTTTAATAGTGAATTTCTTTGCTTTGTTTGTGCATGTGCACATGCAAATGCAGAGAAATGTTTGCAGGTATATGCTAAAATGTTGACAGTGGAACTTGAATGCTGTTGTAGGAACATCTATAACTTGGCAGCCTTGCACAGGACCAGTCCTACTACCCTTGATCTTGTGGGAAGTTCAAAGGAGCCTGAGTGGCTTAGGAGCTTCAGCCTTCCCCTTTCTGTCAATTTTCATTACAAATGCTCTTCCAGCTCCACTCAGCTGCTTCCAAAAAGCCCACTCAATGAGTAAGACGTTACTCTGCTGTAGATGGCACCACTGAACTCTGTGGGGCAAGCTGCAAAACGCTACGAAGAATGACAACAGTTAACAAATAGCTATGTTTCAGAATAAACTGGCTAACTGAAGAGAGTATTCCAATGTCAGTCCCAAGCAGGGCAGAGACACCGACAGTTTTTATCTCTGCAGAATGTTTTGAAGGCGCTCTCAGTTTGCTACTTCAGCTGATCTCAACTAGCCACATCAAGGTAGTGCCATAAACATAAAGGACTGAAGAAAAAAACACCTTCCCAGTGCCAGATTCCAGCTTCCCTTGCAAGTCAGGTAAAACCCCTGAACAGCAGGATCTGTCCTTCCTTTTTTAGTCAATCCTTAAGCAGATTCTTACTGATTCCAACAGGTGTTGTCTAAGAGGTGAAGAAATCACTTGGGACTCTGGAGTTCTCCTTGGACAGGTTCCTCAGAACTACATAGCCAGGTGGGAATCCGTGCCTGAGTAGTGTCACCCTCGCAGGTGCACTGCGACAGCAAGTCATGGTTCACAAGGGGACACTGTGCTGAAGGAAAACTATCAGTCAGGGAGAAGGCTTGGGAAAACGTGCCACTCGGGACATTTGTTCCCTATCACCCCAGTCCTAGAAAGCCTTGAGGATCTTAAATGGTCTGAGGGGAACTAGGAACTAAACCAGGACAGAAGTAGGTATTTTTCTGGACCTAGAAGAGCAGGAACGATTCCTGCAGACATCTGGGTAGTGATTCAAGTGTATAAACACTAGACTGTAGCACTATCTGAGATGCCCAAGGATTGCTGAGATCTCTGTACAGGATGGGTGGATGTGACAAAAAAAACATGGGAGAGCCCTGCCCTTCTGGAGAGGCAGCTGGAGTGGCTACAGAACTGCTCGCCTGTCTGTCGGTGTCTTTAGGCAGTTAGTGGAGAAAAGCAGTCTGAATTTAGGCAGCCAGACCTGTGCTCTGTGGGGTTTTTTGTACCTCCTCAGGCATCTGATACTGGACCCTGTCATAAGGCATGATGCCAAGCTGGACACGCTGCTGGTCTGATGCACAATACCAGGGCTGAATGGCAAAGATCCCCACCTTTGATTTAAAACACTAGGGGAAATATGAGAATGCAGCATGTAATTACTATATCTTGCTTTTCATTAAATGTTTCTTGCCAGTCTCCCCTTCCCCCATCCCATCCCCCTCTTCCCCCCCCAAATAAAGAACTATCTAGGCTCAGTGCTGTTCTGAACATTATCTAAATGCCCACTGGGCTGAGGGGTCAGCTAGTTCACCAACCATATCAACTGAATGCCAGTTATTACCGTTTCATTATTATACAAACTAATCCCATACATTTAGTGAGCTGATGTTGAGGTGACTTCACGCTCCTTAAAACTCGTACCATTAATTAGAGTGCAGTCAGCTCTCTGCTGATTTGCAGCCCCCCTTCTCCGCACCACCTTTGCAGCCCTGTGTCCCTGTACCCACTGTGCTCCTGGTACCCCTCACTCCTGCCCCGCAGCTCCCCCTCTACCCCAGAGCTGGGGTCCCCATTAACAGCTGTGCCTGTTTTCCTTGCTTTTCCCCTGTTATTCCAGCCCTGAGCATCTCTCACACACTTCTGCCTCTTACCCTGAATTTGAAGCCTCTCTCTCCACTTTTCTGAGACCCTTGTCTATTAAACCAGCTTTTGCTTGAACAGAACCCACTAATCATATTGAATTATGCCAGATTTTAATGTGGCTTCCTAACATAGACACATGCCCATAGGGATCCAGGCTGAGAACACCAAGCCCACATCATCTTTGATCTAAGACACTACAAGATATAAACCCTTGATCATTCTCCTAATGCTAATTAGTCATCACTTTGCCCTTCCTAAGATATATGTGTCTAAGAACATTGTTGCTGATTTGGTCACAGACAAATTAATCGTTGTATATGCAGTATGTAGTGGTATTTCTATAAGAATGTTTAATACTAGTGAAGTGGCTGCATTGAATCAAAAATTATAAACTTTTGCAGCTCTCCTGTAATTGCTATTCAGGGAGTCATTCTAATAGCAAGCCTCCAAAAGGAAATGAGCAGCAGCATTTTTGTAACGAAAGTAAAATGTCTTCCATGAAAACCATAGTCCCCCTGTTCTTGGAAGAACTCTGCATTATATTCTGAGAGGTGCAGACTCTGATCTAAAATTCAGACTCCAGCCCTAAAATACCTTATTACTTTTTGTAATTTCTACACTGGAACTACCATAATGTAAACCAACAATTACAAAAACAATAATGGTGCAGGTTTCCCCACTCCCATTATTTTCTCTGAATAGTAGCAGCAACATATCCCCCAGCCACTATTAGGAATCACACTACAGTTCATGCTCTTATGCTACCGCAAAATGATCTCACATAATGAACCACGTATGGTGTAATTGATGGAAGCCGTATAACTCATGCAAACAAATGGATGCCTAACAAATAAACATATCCAAAATGAACTTGCACTATTTGTGTGTTCAGCTGAGATATGAACTGCATCCGCTGCAGGTAACAGACAGAAAGTGACAGAGACTGGCAAAAGGAAATGAAAACCTAAATATTTACTCATTTAATCAGTTCTTTCCTTGTTCTTTACATCTGGTGGAATGTACTGACTAGCAGTCTTAATTTTAGTCCTAAATCTTAATTCCAGTCCTAAGGTTTTGTGAGATGCATATATGCGGTATACAGGCGTCAGAATTCCTCCACAGCTAAGGTTATGTATGGAGATTTCCACTGGCTGATGTATAATTACTGAATTCAATTTTCAAATTTGGCACCAGGGACAAATGGATTTGTTAAATAATTGCTTCAGTTGAAGATTTAGAAACTCTTACAAAGTAGACATTTAAAGATGTCCATTGAAATTCAGGCCTCTTTTTCTCATATTTTTTTGGGTTTCACTATCTTAAATCACATATGCTGTGCACACATCACATTTCACCCAGTATCTCATCTTTACAATCTTTCAAACATAGGGCAGGTATTGGGACTTGAAACGAAGACCTTTAAAAGTTATTTCTATCATTTTTTGCAACTGGATTTAGCCTGGCAGAGAAAACCAATAGATGCGAGAGCTGTCATCAACACCATGCTCTGCTATGCATCAAGGTGAGAAAAGAGACCTTTGTGCACAATGTAGTTTATGGACATTGCATTTCACTTAATGAAAGGGAGTAAAATACAGATGCTGTTTCCAAATAGCAGGGTCTCTTCTTGCTTCCCTTTCAAGCACATTGTCAGTGTAAATGGAAACAAGCAAAACTCAACCCCAAGCGGACTATGTCTTTGTTAGGAAAAAAAAAAGTTAGGCTCTTAACTCATCGTAACTGCGTAGGTGCAAAAGGCTTGTAAAGATGGAGCCACTTTCAGAAAGTGCAAACTAGGTCTGGATCCCAGCTCCTCACTCATGTGAAAACCACTGCTTTTTTTCTCCTAAGCTTTTTCTCTCAGGTTAGGTGCTGTCCTTCTTTGCCAGGGGAAAATACTGCTAGGATGTCTGTAAGCTAACAGCAGAAAGTGCTGCGGGAATCTGATTTGGGTGCACATAAGCAAACAGCTGTAGCGGTCTCAGAAGTCACCTCTTCCTAGCTGCCTGCTCCCATGTCAGTCTGCTTGCCACCGCTGCCTGCAGAAGAATTTACCTGGGCTTTAGCTGCTGCCATACACAGGGGCAGCCCAAACCCATCTTCACCAGCAGATTCTGCTGGTATTTTGGACTGTCAGCTGCAGTGGCTGGACAGCAGATATGCCATCTCTCTGCTTTTTTTGGTTCCAGAGGCAGATACATACAGCAGAAGAGCGGGGCAGGCACCAGGAGGTGGCTGGGGTGGCAGTAATATCTGCCAACGACCGAACACCAGAGCTGCCAGAAACTTCAGCTGTTAGCCACATCGAAACAAGAACCCAAAGTGCCATCTGAGGTCTTGCCTACAAGAGAAAGCTCCAGCAGACATGTCAGTGGGGATGCAGATACACAATTTAGCAGAAGAATCCCAGCATGAGCACCATTATCCCCATATGAGAAAAGGGGGCTTAGGGCCAGAGGGCTGGGGTATTGCAAACACCTTCCCAAGTGACATCAGCTAACCTGAAAGAGGCTCCTCTAATAGCCAAAAAATTGCACCCTGCACAAGGATTATACCTGTAAACCTTATCAATTTAAATCTACCTCTGCAGTCATATTAGAAGGATGTTCCCATACAGGCAGAATCTAAGGAAGGGATAAAACACATGCCAGGAGGAGCTGGGGACACGGTGGCTGGTTATGCACGGTCAAGGGGAGAAGGGCTGAAGCACAGCTTGAGAGGAAAGCTGGCGGGGGGGCAGGTCTGGCATACCAGTGGTTAGGAGTGTGAGGGAAGATAAAATGCCCTTCAGGAGGAGGTTCTTGGGGATTATAGCTCTACACCCTTGAGCACACTGCCGTACAGCAGTCATGGTAATAATTAATAACAAGGAAATGATTCTCGCCCTGTTCTGGTCACCTTATTAAAACGAGGATATTGTGGAAATGGAAAAATCCCAGCAGGACAGCACCTGGGATGATAGATGGATGGGATGCATTTTTAACAGAGCTCACTACATTTCAGGAAACATATTTCTGAAGGGAGGGTGGCTGCAAAGCTTTTATATTCCTTTCCTACTCTGCTGCTGCCAGCTGCTGTCAGACACAGGACAGGATGAGGCGAGGTGGACCCTAGCTCTGACCAACTGGTGGCCAATTATGTTATGCTCTGTGGCCCTAGAATGCTTGGCTAAACCAGTCACCTTGTCTTTATACTTCTGTTGCCATTCTTCTTTGCCCTCCGGGTTCTTACTAAGATAAGGAACAGAAGCTGTTAAAATAATGTGAGCCAAGATGTTCTTTCTGCACGTCCAGAGTGGCCCACAAAATCTAGAAAGAGATGCTGTTTGCCCTGAAGGACTCCTAAAATCCAGTTTTCAACTGTTAGGCCAAGCTGTAGTTTCTAATTTAATAAGGGATGCTCTCAAATAGTCTCAATGCACAAGAAGTCAAAACAGGCTTTGTGTGGATATCCAGGTGTGCCACAGCTGACCTGAACATAAACAAGAGACTCTGACCTACACAAACGCACAGGTGGGAATAGATTTTGGCAAGGCTGCACTAGCCTTTTAGCCACAAACAGTCCCCCCCACAGGGGCTCTGTAAAGCCCAGAGGTCACTTCCCTTGTGTGAAAACAAACCAGCAAAGAAAACTTTCCATGCGAGCTTTGAGCGCTTTCTGCTCTGCCCCTGCAAATGCAGCCCCACACTGCAGCTCCTCTTGCCAAGGCTTTTAGGTGACACGGTCGGCTAACAGAAAATGGGCCATTCACCCCGCTCCTGCTGAGCCACAAAGGACAGACCTTTTGCAAGGATCTGTGTTACAGTTTAAAGGGGAGGGAAGAAAAAGAAAGAGAAAGAAACAAAAGAAAACCTTAGCCCTCCAAAACAATTGAACAAATATCTCCCCGGTTAATAAATAACAGGCTCGGCTGGGGAATTGTAATTGTGTGTATAATGCATCTCAGATCTACGGTATAATTACACTCTGGAAACCATTGACTAATAAAAGGCACCAGCCAGGGGAAAGGATGCCTTCTTGCCATGGGTTGACAGGCAAGCAACAAACAAGGCGCACTTTTTCACCTTCTATTCAATAAAATCAGTGTATTAAATATGCAGGCAGAGCACCTCCATTAAGCAATTCACTTCCTTCCTTTTCTTTCTCTTTTTTTTCTCTTCTCCTCTTTTGTTTCCATCAAGACAGAGAAGGTTAAAAAAAAAAAAAAAGCTATATATGAAACCCCCAGCTATACGTGAGCTGTGTTTTAATGAGGCTGCATCTTGGTCCCTCTGCTATACTAAGTAAACATGTTTCTCCCCCTGCAAAGAAAGGCTTTGCTTGCCTGGGCCGAAGGGAAAAGAGCTTGGGGAATACTAGGGAGTTTTTTCTCTGCCCACACCCCTTCCTCCATTCCCACTAAAATAAAATCCTTCCTTACATTACAGAATGAATCCTTGTTCACAAAGTAAAGGCAGTATAAGCTATTTCCATGCAACTCACAATGCATTTGGGCCTTTACAGGAAATCAGAGACCAGGGGATTCACTTGAAAATCACGTTTCAGTTTCTAGAACTTAGGGCATCACACCTGGATTTAAACAAAACAGTCAGCTCCTTTCCTCCAGCATGCCTTGAACTGAGGCGCTCAAGTCAGTCCATAACTCCAGCCGCTCTGGCCAGTTATGATTTCCACCCCGACCAGAGACCTGAAAAACAAGAGCATTACATGACTATTTTGAGAATCTGGGAAACATCTGGTGTGGTGCTTCAGTGTGATACAGAAGGGATAGTGTAACAGGTTCACTCTACAAGCACAATATGAGCCCCTTTCGAGCCCTTCACTGCAGCGCTGAGCAGGACTGAAGGACTGGAGCACGGCCATGGCTTTGCCTCCTCTGCCTGGGACCCCAGCACTCAGCTGGTGCTGCCACGTCCTTGCAAGGAAAGAGGAGGTGGCGTGAGCCCCCATGCTTCCAGCTGCCCTGCCACAGAGGAAGGAGAGCACTAACATGAATCTTTACTTTCTTTGTCCCTGACCTGCCCATCATAAGCTCCTAGCGTAGGTGACTGCTTGGGTCTGAGATGGATGAACACAGCAAAGCAGGCTGAGCTGCTTCAGCCTCCTCATGCACCCTCTCAGCCTGTGCCTGTGGTGAGATGTGTATGTCTGTAGGTATTTGCTTCTCCTCTGCTCCCGAGGAAGAAAGCAGAAGAGACATGCTTCCCACAGACTAAGGAGTCAGGTATTAAGCTAGAAACCTGCATCCACATGCACCAAGTGGGTGAGCTGCTAATTGAGGGACCCCACAGCTGATTAGCAAGCACTTCTGGTTTCAGATGCACCTCATTTCCCACCCATGCCTGTAAGAGTTCAAGTCCAGTAATGACCCCACTGAGCTCCCCGGGATGTAGAGCCTGGCCTTGAAACATGCCAGGGAGAGCAATTGAGCTGCGCTTGCTGTCACTGCCTCCCTCCTGGGGCCTGGGGAGGGAGCAAAGAGAGAGGAGTTGAGTTGGGAACGTTTCCTGACTCAGCAGTAGTGCGTTCATTCGCAGAGGCACTGCTGCTGCCGCTGCTAATAGGTTGTGGTAATGGAGAGGCGTCTCGCAGGCAGGATGGTGGGAGGTTGATCAGCTCCAGCAGAAGAAGTGAGGTCAGTGGTAATGAGCGACAGCGAAAAGGAATGCAAATTGCGGGAGGATTTATGGAGCAGTTTCTGCTCAGTGAGCAAATTCCAGATAAGTGGACTGTTAATAAGGCAGGCAAGCTCTTCAGCTGTGCCAGCTGTTAGATGGGGACTGGCATGCTTTTTTGACTGGCATTCACATGATACCAGGTGCAAGGGTGCCCACAGACACCATTGCACATGCGTTCTCTCACCGCACACACAGGGTGGCACGTGCACATGCCGACACATGCTGCTGTGCTCTGCTGCTACATGGCAAGATACATACTTGTGCCAGGACCAAGGAAAGCTGAAAGAAAGTAGGGTTGGGTGGCAAGAGACTGCTTACTAGCACACAAGGGAAAGCTGAAAAAGAGCATGACTTAGCGGTCCCAAGCCCTAACCAAGGTCATTTTTATCCTCTCTTCTTCTTTCGGTCCCTCCCTCCTTCCTCCATCTCAGAATATGCTATGGTGTTAGATGAGTATCTCTCACCAGCCCCCCAGAGATGAAGTGACCTGAAGGCACACACAGCAAATCCCAGCAGAGCTGGGAAGGGCAAGCTTACCCTGCCCACCTCTCGCCTGCTCAGGCTTGAGTCTCTCAGGAGCATTGCTGCTGTGAATTACTAATGGTAGGTGTCACAGACTCTGCTGAAGAATGCCACTCTCGGGCCAGTCTGCAGTGTGTTGGTGACATACTGGAAATCTTTTTTCTTTTAGTATTATTCCTTCTAAAAGCTGTGGGATTTTATCACAACAAGCCCCTCAGCATCAGGAGAGTAGCCAGTTTCTCAGCCATAGTGCTGGCACCCTCAGCTGCATGTGTGGTGATGCTCCAGAGCCTGCAAAACTTCCCTTCCCACCACTGGCCTTGTACATCTCAAGCAATCTGCCTGCCTTCAAATTGTTAGATATTAGTCTCTGGGTTTCTGAGGTCTCACAGACTAGCTGCCATTAGGCCCTCATTGTTGGTAGAAGAAAGTCCACCCTAGCAGAGGAGCTGAGCTGTGAAGGCCCACTCAAAGTGCTTGTTGTAAATCCTGAGCTGGGGCTGCCCCATCAGACTGTGCTGAGAAGGTCCTGCCTCAAGAAGGAGAGGTGGTGGGGGCAGCCATTTCTGGAGGGACCATCCACAGGAGAGAGGAACGGTGATGGACCCTCTCTAACACTGGACAAAGCAGAGCAAGGTCGCAGGCTAAGGGGCCTCCCTTCCCAACCCTGTTCTAAGCCAGCACACAGGGTTCCCACAGACATGTATGCACTGGGTGACATGACAAGAAAGCACGGGTGACACGGACAGGAAATCTTGGGTCATTCTGCAGCTTCCTGGCAGCACCAGACCTCCTGGTTACATTCAGGCACGTCCTTCTGGAGCAGCAGAGGGCTGTGGTGCTGCACATCTGCATCTTAGCAGCACCACAACAGGGGAATGAGAGACAGGTACCAAATGAGCTAATTTCATCCTGAATACATGAGACTTGACAAGTCTATTAAAGGGTTGGAGCCTACTGTGTCTCATTATGAAAAATTAGCGCTGTCCTATAAAAATACTGGAGACAGTGTGTCACTCTAAGGAAAGGATGTCTTGAGGATACGGTCTTTTCTTAATAGGCCCTACATCATCAGGGACATGCAGCAAAGGGGATTTGGACCTGCGAGCTGGTACCTCTCAAGTCTGACACTTATAGGATACTCCAGTTGCCCATCTCTTTCTGCTTGAATGAGGAGAAGCTGGAATAGCCAGGGACCAAATGGACCAAAGAAGGTTTTTTTGTTGTTTCTTGCAGTGTCTCAATGAAAAACCCCAGTAAGAAAAGCAACAGGTTTGATTCAAACAGAAACAAAACTGTGTAACATTTTCAGCAAAATAAAGTAAATCACAACCGTTTCATCTTGGGCCAATCCTAAATTGGGTCATTCCAAATACAATGTTTTATTTCTTCTCTGGGTATTCAAGCTGCTGCCTAATCTTTTCTTTTTAATGTAGATCGTGTTAATGTCATTTCAAAAAACAAAGATATTTCTGTGAAAATATCATCAAAATTAAACATTTGAGTATTTCAGAAATGAAACACTACAGTCAAACCCAAGATGTTTTGATATTTACAATAATTCTTTTCTCCTTTCTCCCCCTGGGTTTTTGGGGGGTTTGGTGGTTCGGATTTTTTGCTAAAACTCTTTGCAGATTTGGACCAAACATATCCACAATTTCGGCTCTCCACTTCTCTCCTCATCCCAGGCCCTGCCCCACCTCTTTTAGTGCTTGTTAAAGGGTTTTGCCTGTCTCTGTTTGCAAGGTTGAACCTTCTCACAGCTCTGGGGACTGATGCAGTGTAAAGATAAGAAAGAAAATGTATTTCACTCTGTCTCTTTCCCAGCATCTGGGAGGGACTCCAGGAACTCAAACAACTCTCTGCCATCTAGCACCTTGCTAGCTTTGCTATGACCACTGGCAAACAAGCACGTCAACTATATGGAGGCAAATGATCAATGGAAAGGCAGGGCGTCTACTAAGCTGGTCATCTTTACTGAAGGAATGCATAAGCCTCATGCGCAAAAGAAAACTAGCTGCCCCTGTTGAAGTGCAGTAAAGCCCTACCAAGAGAGCTATGGCTATAACGGGGAGAAGGGCTGCAGCATCTCATGCAGTAACAGAGGCATGCTGGATTGGTCAGCACCCTCAGGCATCAGATCTTCGCATCTCAGGGATGTTCAAACAAAGCTTAACTCAGTCCATTTTTCTGACCTTTTTTTTTACAATTAAAGTAAAAAGATTTCTCCTGCCAGCTACCTCTCTAGGAATGTTGTCTTCCAGACAGGCAGAGGAAAGAACACATATGACAGCTGGAAGAGCTTAGAGAAACCAAAGTGCTTTGTCTCACAAAAGAAAATACAAATGAGCAATCTGAGTGTCATCAAACCTGCTGTGAGAGAGAAAGAGAGAGAGAGATTGAGGTAGGATCAAATCCCTTGTTAGACCCTAAGCTCCCTGGAATTAGGCCACTTTAAGAAGAAAAGGAACTAGAGTTTAAAGGATTCAGAGAATTTCCCATTTCTTGAGACAACTCTGACCTTTGCAAAGAAAACTACAAAGAACCCAGAGCACAGAGGAATGAGACTTCTGTGCCTTTCCTTTTCTTTCCTTTCCTTTTCTTCCCCTCTCTCAGCTTTCTTTGTAGAAACAGGTAATTGTGCTGCCCTTTCTTGGAAAGATGCACTTCTCCCTCAGTTAGAGCTTCATAATACAAGTGCCAGTACTGCTTCCCCTAGCCTGACGGGAAATCTGCATGGAGAATACAGCTGTATGAGACTCATCATTAAAAAAACTGCCTTCACAGTATCCTCTGGAGCAGAGGCAGAAAAGATCCACAGCTGGGCTTAACCCTAGCCTAAATCCATTGAAGTCTTAGCCTAAAGCCACTGATGTGTAAGACAATTGCCCTAATGCAGATGGATGTTTGCTAGCACCTCTATTCAAATGCTTCACAGCTACACAGGCATGAAATAGTCATCGGTGTGTGTTTGCGTTCTTCTGGGAGCTCATACCTTTGGTCACTGATGCTCCACTCAGACTTGATTCTGGATGAGGCAAATCCACCTGTTGATATATACACTGTGCTTTTCTGTCAGTCATAACTGGCTATGGATAAGTAACTGGAAGTCGCTAGTACATGAACCACAGGAAACAGGCAGAAGATGAGAAGGGAAGGGGGATTAAAGATCTTGTTTGCTATGAAAAGAAAGAGTATATCTCCTCTACACAGACAGATACAGAGAGCAGTGTGTAGTCACAGAGGTACTGAGCACAACACACCCATCATATCTATACAGAAACAAAGGTGCTCCCTGTGGTACCCCTGTGCACACAGCTTGCATGGGCACACAAGGGACTAGAGACCCTCAGAGGAACACCCTAAATGGAGACAGACAAAACCCAGACTTGCACACTGACAGCTGTTATCAGAAACTCAAGTGTGAATAAAACCTTCTGTGGATGTGCAGTTATTTCCACAGGCACAGACAATTCCAGGCATGCAGGCCTGCAGCCACATGCATGACACAAGACACCCACGCTCTGTGCAACATACCTCACGTACCATCACGCGCTCTCAACAACATGCACATGTTCCTCTTCCTGACACATTTATGTATAGTGACTGATTTTATACATTAGGACAAATCCCCTGTTCCCAATAGGTTTCCACACTGGCTCAGTAATAAACATCCACACACATCATTGAATGATTACTCTACATCTGCAGGTGTTCCTGGCCACAACCCACACATACACAGGCAAAGGGGACAGTTGTCCAGACGGATGCAGATCAGTCATAGGCACAGGAACACCTGTTTACCAGACTACTACCGTGAATGACCAGGAATCATAGCCTCATTGGTGAAAGTCTGCCTAGCTCCTAGGAGCTCACCCCTTCTCTTCAAGGTTCAGCGTCTTCATCAACTGGGTGGTGTTCTTCATTTGAAAAAGGTCTTTCCATCCCTCCATCCCTCTGAATCTCTCTTCAGAGAAGAATAACACAGCTGAACTAATAGCCAAGCACATAGCTGTCTGATGGCCTTCCCTTCATGCCTGCCACTTGCCCACGTTGACAAATGCACATCTAGCTGCCAGTTGCAGCACAATCCAAAAAAACATTAGAAGGTAAATGAAAGGGAGAAAAACTTCAGGGCTAAATCCCTCATTGGGTGCCAGGCAGCTAAAATCAACAGCAAAACACCAGGGCTGAATTTGGCCCAGCGTGGTGTTTTGATGAACTAAACAATTAATTAACAAATATCTCCCCAGCAGATCTCTTCTAGCAGCAGAGTACGCGAGGAACACACAGATCCATGTAAGAGCTCTATCGCCACCATTACATGCTGGAGAATAGCATCTAATTAATTATGATGATGGCAAAGATTAGATCCAAATTCCTCTACACAGTGTGTACACAGCCCAAACAGACAAAATAAATCAGAGTGCCGTACCCTAATCCAGCAGCTTCAGAGGATTAAATAGGTGCATTCTAATCACAGGCTCAGAGCAGCCCCACTCAGTATGCGCAGAGCTGCCCCTGTGTGCGACCATATCTAAGGGATCCCAGGAAAGGTATCTCACTTTAGATGAAAAACATAATTTAGGTCTTGCTCACCTGCCATCATTTATGATCTCCTGGTTTGATTTCCCTCCCCAGATTTTAGCCTACACATCCCAGGCAAATTCCAGGGGTAATAATTCATCTCTCTCTAAGCCTCTCCTGCAATGTCAGCTGGGAAGACACTAGTTTCCACCACTCCACTAACACGCTGCTCTGCTCTGCTCCTTAGCAGCAGGTGCACCAACCTAGAGGTGCCAGCATTGCTGACAAAAGGAGAAAAAGGTGGGGGTTCCCCCCCCCTCAAGACATTTTATTGAAAGGAAGATGCTTTCTTTTTCTTGATTTTGTTAATATGAACCATATGAGAAGGCTGGGGTTACACTGCTCGTAAAGTAAGTCAGTCTGCTCTCTGTCCATCATGAATGATTTCCCAATTCCAGCGAAAAAAATTACTTCTCAGAATGCAAAAATAGAAAAGAAAAAAAAAGAATAAAGAAACACATCTTTTCATACAACAAGGGTAAAATTCATTAATTGTGTCACTAATCATTGGGTTAGCTCCACCCTGGGGTAGCGGAGACTGAATCAATTCTATTATACCTACTGTGAAACTGAGCTCTTATGCTAGCTAAGAATAGAACTGGGTGGTCCAGCCCATGAAAAACACCACAGTTTGTTAGAATGAAAAGCTTAATTAATACATACTTTTCCAAAGGAACAATTTTTTTAAAAAACACAAATGGAAATACAGTAATTTTTCCACTTTTCCAATCCAAACAATGTCTTTTGACATTCCTTGAAACCAAACATTTAATTTTGGGATCCTACACTGAATGTTTCACAGCCTTGTTTCCACCTGTGCTGCAACAGATCTTCCATAATATCTGGCTGCTCTCTGACTTTCACTCTGCACTATTCAGCTCAGTCAGAGCAGATCTGCAGTATGTTATTGGAAATGTGTTTCAGACAAGCAGACCAGTCCACAAGAGAGCCATATGTACAATGCATCCAACTACAAGTCCCATGAGGCACCACAGCCCCATGGGCAGGTGCTGCTTGATGTCAAATAAATGTACAGCAAAACGCTTTGATTCATTTCAGCAACTGCAAATGTTTGAACCAATCCAAGTCAAAACATTCTGTTCAGAGTCTAACATTTTAAAGCTGTCAAATGTTGCTGTATTTTATTTATGATAGTAAAGAAAATGGTGTTTTCCCTTGGAGAATCATTTCCATGGGAAACCTCATGCCCGGGGAAGTTCTGGAAGTGAAAAGACTTTGTAAGGGCTCCTCTTGTCTTTCACATAGGGTACATCTTCACTGCAATGAAATTGCAGGGTAAATTGCAGGAAGCATGGGCATACATGAGCTAGTTTGATCTCACATGCTGTTGATATGAGTAGTAATAAAGTTACAAGAGGCCTATATAAATAAAATGCTAGCCCATGCTAACATTCATGAAGTTCATCGCTACTTTAATTTAGCGAGGTGGTTATTCCTGTTAATCCTGAAATCACGCCTCTGGCTCCAACATGGACATGTCATCCACAGGCTGGCTCTGTATCTGATAAAGAACAAGGCACAGGACCTAAGAACATCCCAAATGGGTGAAATAAGATCTTCCAGAGGAATTTTCCTGAGAATAGTTCCCATACACGTGGCCTTAAAGAAAAGGTGGCAGGATATTAACGTGGGGTGAAAAGAGAGTATGGATCCTTAAGTCTCCGTAACACACCTGAAGAACTCCATCCACCTCAGAAAAAAAAAAAAAGGAAAAAAAAGAGAAACTAAATCCACATGTTCTTCCATCTCTCCCCCTCTCTTTTTGTCTTCCTAAGATAAAAGGTGTAATGTAACCTTGCATCATTTCATCACAGCCTCATGCTGTGAATCAGTCAATATTTTTATTATCAGTTATTCTCACAAACGCTGCAACACCCTCTGATCCATCAAGTATGAAGCAAGGTCCCGTTCCAACTGGTGCTGTACAAGCAGAGAACAAAAAGATAGTTTTTGCCCAAAGGAAAATCTAAATATAAGGCAAGAGAGTTGGCAGATAGAGACAGATGGGGAAGAAGGAGGCAATGAGACCATACACGTCCCTGTAACAGGCAGACCTCTGTACACTGGGTGCCTAACAGTTATCTTGCTTTTGGTATGGGGTAGGTTATTTTGGCTTCGTTTCTTTGAGAGGGTGAGGAATATGTGTAACAATAAAGATGGATTTGAGGGCAGAACACAGAGGTGCCTTTGCAGATACTGGCAGGGTGCAGGGAAGAAGGCAGAAAGATGCTCTTCTGCACACCTGACAAGTGTGTGACTGGTGCCAGCACGGAGAACTGACCAGAGGACAGAGCTGACCTGTTGCAGCTGGGCAGGGAGGCCATAATGGGCCTTGAATCAAAAGCAAGCACATTACGTTAGAGAGGGTCTGAGGAAAGTTGGACAGAGGGTTGTCAAAGCAGAGCAGCAGAGGGCAGACTTTGCAGCAGTGTCCTGCAAAGTTTTCATCAAGGTCCAAACAAAATGTGCTGCAACACACAGGGGAAGAGAGAGCTTGTCTCTGAGCTGAGGCCCTGGCTTAGAGATGCTGCTGTTGAGAAAGGATCTGCAGCTGTAGAGGTTGTGATGGGTGTGGGTATTAAATTTCACCCTTTAACCATTATGCTGGGCATAGCTACTCACAAATACTAGTTGGAAGCAAGAAGAGAAAAGTTGAATATTCAGAGGACTCCTGATCCCAGCCTAGCCCACGGTTTCAAGGGTGCTGATGTGTGAATCAAACCAAAACCTGTGGCATAGAGAATTGTATTCTGAAATCTGGAATGCATTTTAAATGGCAGCTTTCTCAGAGCTTTCTCCTGAAGTGAGTAGAGAAGCATTTGGTCTATCTCCTTTTTTGTTCTTTCCCTTTTCCTCTGTATTTTTTCTTTGTGAGGAAACACTGAAACCAGAAGGATCTCTGAGACATCAGACTTGACCAAGCGTGGGGCAGAATCTGCTCATTCCAATTATCTGCCAGCCTAATCATAAAAACATCACGGTGCACGCTCCATATGTCATTTTTATTGAATTCATTCAGGAGTTTCTCGATTAATCTTTTATTATTCCTTTCCAAATCCCAAGGTCCCCATAACAAGGGCTGATCAGCTAAAGCAATTCTTGCACAGAGAGGAAATAGTGAGAATTATCTTGGCTCTCGCATCCTTCTGTCACGTCACCAGAATTCCCTATGGCCTTTTCTTCAAGTGCCTCCTGCCTGAAGAAGACCCTAGGCCCTCAATGCCTCTTAGCCCCTCGTCCCTCATCCCTCCAGGTAGGAGAGACTGACCCACCCCAAGGACAATGCTCAGTTACAATCTTAGCAGCACCCCATCTGAAGGAGAAGAAATGAACAGTCTCACACTGAATAACCCCAAACACTGGAGATCCACTTCCAACACCTCTGGGGAAACACCTGGTCCAGACCAGTAGCATTTTGGTACTTATACCAAAGTTAGCATCAGTGATACCAGGTAGATCCAATGCAAGGAAGAAATGGGACTCTTTTTCAACCTAATGCCTACCTCTTGCCTCCCCTTCTCTGAGAAACCTGGATCTTCCATGGATCTAGCAATGGCACCCCTACCCATGTGATTTTTCATGCCATCTCTGTTTATCTCTCTGTTAGCAATTCCTACGCTGCCACATGCAGCAGAGAGGCTATAGCATTCTTGTTCTCCCCAGCCAAAGCTGCTGCTTCTATTCCAGCTCAATAAAAGAGGCAATAAAGGAGCTTTCTATCCCACATCTGGGATGCAACCCACCTGTGCAATTCCCTTCAACTAGGCAGAATGAGACCTAAAGGTATTGAGAGCTTCCCCAGGCAGTAGTGTTGCCAGTGAAAAAAATACTACTGGGAGAATAGTAACTAACTGTTTGTTATCTCTGGGGTGGGGTATTCCTGTCCCAATATCTTGTTTGGCATCTTCATCACCACCTCATTAAAGCTTCAGTTCATTAATTAAATATTTAATACATTAAATGAGGTTCCTTCTGTACCGAGGAGATGAGATCTTGTTGCTGGTGAGCGTTATGCTGTGTATCCTCCTGGGAGGCTCCAATTTGCCATGCTAATTGCACAGAGACTCTTCAAAAAGCGCTACGCTGAATCTTCGGCTGCTGAGCAAATCGTACACTCCCTCTCAGCAGGAGAGGAACCTGAGCTGGAAAAGGCACAGAGCAGCAACCTACTCATCTCCATGGCCCCTGACAGTCCAGGGAGTTCAGCCATCTGACAGGACACAGTGCAAGGCAACAACCCCAAGACTTAAAATAACCTCCAGTTCTCATCTACACTGGTGTGCAGGGTGAGATGCAGCAGTCCCCAGCTTTGCAAAATCCAGGACGAGCCTTGTTAATTAGGGCTGTTAGGTGCGAATCAGTTAAAAGCTTTCTATTAGCATTTTAAAAGGTCCCACTACTGTACCAGAGATTTCTGCTCCCTTGGTTATATATATATATATTGCAGCTGTACTGCCAGTTGACCTAATGCAGCAAAGATGGGCAGGAGCCTCTGGTAAGAACAGAGATGCAGAAAGGGGAGGCTGGAAGTAAGGAAAGGGGGCAGGAATCTCCCAAAGTAGATGGGCTGCCGGTGGAACAGAAACTTGGACCAGCTGTAAAACCATAGGGCTGCCCTACTCTGCCCTCATCTACACTTTCTTGTCCCCAGCCTGCTGTTTGCTTCCACCTCTGTCATTGTGGTGAGAAATCAACTATTCATGTGGCTGAGCTGTGATAGAGAGGGTTGACATCTCTGGCAAGAGAGGGCAGAAAAGCTAATGATTTTTGTAAACCTTTGTTCAGCCCCTTCCCCTGCCTCTCTCACGCACACCCATCCCTGATTGTACATATACGGAAAAATTAACAGCCTTCCTTCTATTGATATCCACATAAAGCTAAGGATCCAAGTTCCTTGTGGAAACTGCAATGGTCTGAACATGTGGTTTACCTTGTAGGCCCATTTCCTAGACTGAAGGAGGGACACATCATTACTGCACCACTGAGAACAACATCATGTTGTAGTCCTGTTTGAAATCCAGTAGCTGAACTGCAATATCAGAAATGTGGCTTTTGTAAGATAAATAAATCCTCTATGAACAGGTGGCAGAAGGAATTGGAAGGGACTTGGCTCTCCATGGGAGAAGATGGCATCTATATGCCTGAGGTTTTTAAGAGGAATGTTTGGCTAGGAGGATTAGGTAAGGAAGCTTAAAAAGGAGTTTAAAAGGGTTATTGGGCTTGAGTTTTGAGGTGGGAGGGCTTCCCAGGAAGGTGAAAATGTAGGTGGGTTAAGGCTTTACTCTGGGAAGGCAAAGGAGGAGGAGGAGAGATGGTAGGCAGAACACAAATTACAGTGATGGGCTGAAGTACTGAACACCGATTAAGGAACAAGCAGGAGGCATTAGGTTGTCTGGTTAGGACAGTCTTTAAAGAATGAAATCAGGCTGCTGAACAGGGCCAGCAAAGCCCCATCTTACACAGTGATAGAATGATCTTCCTACCTGTGATGACCTGCAGCCTCCAAGCAGGTTTGTCTTGGCTACAAGGCACTTGCCCCAGACTGCTTCTTCTGCCCCTGCTCTTCAGTTGCCTTTTCCAAGCTGGGTTCCCCACAGCTTGAGTGGGAGAAGCCCTCACATGTCTGGATCTTGAGTAGACCCAGCCACATCATCACTCTCTTTCCTCTCCTGTCGACCAGAGCGTAATGGAGGAGAGAGAAGCGTACCACAGGACGTAGGTCACTGGACAGGCCTCCGTAGGTCACCCAAAGGGACCGGCTGCTGAGAAATCAACTTCGCAGTGCACAGGGAGGTGAGAGGACACTTATTTTGAGGTGGGCAATTCTTGCTGCCTTCTTTCTGCCCTGACACATTTTTTGTTCCCTTTTTATTCCTTCTTTTAATGCTGTGTTAAGAAAAGGAAGCTCTTAAAGATAAAAAAAGCGTGAGAGATGGGGAGAATATTAAAAACTGCTGAAGCATTTGGGGAAAGACAGAAGTGATTGTCCTTTGGGACGGAGAAGCCACCACATGGAACGCCTGTCTGAGATGCGCTCTGCAGCAGCGGAGGGCAGCTCTCCCCAGGGGTGGGGCAAAAGGGGGTGCTGGCTTCTTCGTTCTGGACACCAGCATGGAAGCAGAGTGCTTGGGCACTGGGCAGCACACAGAAACCAATGCAATGGATACAATGGGTGAAGAAATTAATCCACAGCTAATAAAACACATCCATAGGGTTAGGTACCTCTTGGTGCTTAATAAATAAGATTTAGTACACTGACAGTGGACAACACTTCAAGGGCTATTTGGCCATAGGCAAGGATCATTAGCTACAGATGAAGGAAGTAAATCACGTAGACAACACAGGCCTCGTCCAAGATCATGTTGCAGATCATTGATGAAATCACAGATCCAGCCCAAGTCTGCTGACATTTGATCTCCTGCTCTGCTCAGAAGATCTACACCACCTCTTATTAAATCCAAGTGCCAGGTGCGAGCAACCCTACTGAAGTCAATTCTATTACACTGTCATATGTTTTGTAGAACTGAAAAGAAGTTGAAAGGGCAGAAGGTCTTCCTTAGCCCAAAAACCATGGTGGGGAGGAAAAAGGCCTATTGGTAGGGCTAGGTCTGGATAAAGGAAAGTTTGCACATATTAAACTAGTAAGTGGTGATATGAGTCCATAAGTCCTCACAGTCCTCCATTTGGCCCCTTCCCCAACACTAAGTTCATCTGAAACCATGCACACTTGAAAAATCTCAGTGATGTCCAGCTAAGCATCTATATTTCTTCAGAGAACATCATCTCCCATGACAGTCAGAGATCAATTTTCTTCATGGAGAACATTATTCTGTTAATTATTCTAGAAGGAACAGTTCTGATACTGCAGATTTTTCTCAAGTAAAATCCCTGGTGTAGTAGAATATAAATACCTGATCACATATAAGCCCAATCCATATCTCACAGACATAAATTGCAAGGTCAGCTGTAGTGGACTTTGGAAGAAGGTTTGCATGTCCAGAATCACAGAATGAGATGAGCTTGAAAGCAGTGTCAAAATACCCCCATTACGTGGAAATGACCATATACCTAGATTTCTGTTTGTCAAAGTTACTGTGACATGTGCTGTCCAAAATCATGGTTCACTGGGGAAGGGGGCGAGGGTTTGCCAAAAATATACGTATTTTCCCCTGCTAGCTCTGAAAAAAATAAATAGATAAGGTTGACAGTTGTTACTACTTTGGATTGACACATTCTATTTGCCTGGATCTAATATTTTTCATGCCCTTGCTGCTGATACTGCTGCTGTGCACTAAAGCTGTAATAAGTTAGGTAAATCCCAGACTACTCTTAAATAAACACAAGCTCTGGGTTATGAACATTTCCTTCTCAGACTTTCTGGGGCAGGGAAGCAGGATGGTAGTCTCCTTTGTTCCAGCTCTTCTTTCCTGTAGTACTGAATTGTTTTGAAAGACATCCACCATCTGCTTTTTATACTCTGAATCACAATTCCACCTTTTCTCCCATAAGACTCTTCCTTTTTAGGATGTTTTCTCATAAAGAACAAGAGGCAAAAATTTCCCAAGACATAACCCAATGAAGTGATACTAGTGGAGGATTTGGTCATACAGGATTTGAAGCCCTTTAGATACCCAGCTCCAAGTCCTGGCTGGGGTGAAAAGCTATGCGGTCCGTGCCTGTGCTGAAATGCCAGCCATGATACTTTCCCATTAACAACTCACACTCTAGCAATTTATTGCATTTGGATGCAATTGCTGGCAATGACTTAACTGCCAGCATGGACACAACAAATCACTTTCAGCATCGTATCAGCTCTCTGTGATTAAATTGTGGATCTTAGAAGGCCTGGCCTCATGGGATCTGTATATAAGGACAGACAAAGCCAGCCATGGGTGTTGCCAGGGCCACATCCAGGTGTGAAATGGATAGAGGCACAGCTCTACACAGCCACACAACCATTCCTGTGCCCCATGACTTGGAGCGTGATGTCAGGCAAAGCTAATGAGGGGGAACAGACCTGTCTGAGCCCTCTCCTTCAGCCTGTGTGTGAAATTCATGCCTGAACGTTACATAGGGAGATGCCATCTGTTTAGTCTGGGTCAAGGATATGCTGCCCTTCGATTAGGGCAACTCTAAGCAAGGAAACTGAGGGAGGTGGAAGCTAAAGCCAGAAGCAAGGAGTTAGAAGGGAATGAATTCTCATGCCTGTGGGTCTGGTCTGAATGGGATCAGGTGGGAGGATGAGGAGGAACTGCCAGCTGAATTGAGCATGGAGACAGGGGCTCCCAGGACCCTGCCCAGAGACAGAGAGTGAGGAGAGGTAGGAAGCATCTGCAAAGTGTGGACCAGGGCTATGCCACAAGAAAGATTAACTAAGAGCTGAGGAACTGACTGTAACAGCGACAGCCAGTTCAATCAAATCACTTCCAACACACAGTAACAGTATTTACCAGGTGCTTACAGGCTACCCAAAACTATAGCACCTAAATGCCTTCTACAGATGGTGGCAGATCATTACGGTTAGCCCTGTGCTTGTTTGCCCAATGTACTATCCACAGTACATTAGCTACCCCACTGTATAGATATCTAAAGAAAGGGCAGAGGTGTATGAAATGGCTAGAAAACACACTCTGCAACAGAAGACTGGTTTAAATAATCCTGGCCTTCCCTTTTGTGTCCATAAACACCTGCTGTGATGGTTCTGCACGCGTCCATGCAGCGTTTTGCAAATCCAGAGTAGAATATGTTTTGCAAATGAACAGAAGCTGTAAATTACCGAAAGACTAAGCAAAGATGGTAAAGTAGCTAACAGTGATCTCCCCTTCTCCCTTGCACAGAAAAGATGCAGCTAAAGGCAGACAGGGATAATTTCCATTGCATTCACCCAGGTACCACCCTGAAGGCAGTCCACAGTCCTTCAGAGGGCATTGGTATGATTGAGATCAAAGCCTGCCCAAAGGCTGCTAAAAGTGAAACTAACTTCTGTTCCTTAAACATCCCAAATCTCAAAGAATAGTTGCAGTAACAGCAGAATCGTGGTCTCAGGTAGACAGTTCAGGAATACCCAGATTCGTGTATCAAATCTCCCCTTAGCTGTAGCTCTAATACTCTATATTAAGCTAAGCAGATCTGTTGCACAAATATTTCATAGAATTTGCCCAGGGTCTTTTTTGCCCCTTCAACTAAAAATAACAAACGCCACATGCTCCTCTCGATTTCATTTTCCTTACATATAACATAAACATTTATCCCAAGGTCTAAAAAAAACAGAGGCTTTGCATGGTATGAGTAGAAGGTCTGTGTCTCACTGAGCTATCATTTGGTGACTGAAGGTGTAAGACAGACCAGATGTCTACCGAGGTTACTTGGAAATGCTACTGTCTGCAGGGTCTGCAGAGCTGCCTGTTACCAGATGCACAGGGGAAGGTGCCACCTTCTCAGACCTGCCAGTGAAATTGCTTGTGTGATCATTCCCTAACCCACGGCAGTTGAAACAAAGCAGATTAGAGCTGAGTGGGATCATTTTGATGGGCACTGCTTTGGCAAACTGCTCACACTAACATCTGTGTGGCATAGCCGGCTGTAAGGGGTATGCAACCTCTTCTAGTGCTCCAGCTGGATCCAGAAAGGGACATGCACTCTGAATCAGACTAGGACTAATCTTCTTATTTCTAAAAAGAATCAGAAGCTTCCTTTTGGCATAATCCCTTCATCTTTCTAGCTACTTTTCTGTCTCCCAGGACACCCTGCTGCCTGTTTTCAGAGGAGCAGTGATGCATGCCTGCAATGAAGGGGGGGGCTTGCAGGAGAGGCTTGCAGATTGCCTGCCACAGTGCTGAAAGGTACAGAAGATACACGGGGAAATCCCACACCATCTTTCC
>NW_009635128.1:130394-174725 GCF_000690535.1 Cariama cristata
CTAGGAGGCTCGATTCAGTTGCTTAAACACAGTCATCTAGAGCCATGGGACAATACCCACATGACCTCAAGCTACCACTCTAGAAGGGCACAGGTGTCCTACCCATCTTTGGTAATCCACAGCTGTCTCAGGTACCCCAGAGCAGGAAGAGGCAGCTAAATTTGCACAACTGAACAGAGCTATTAGCTCAGCAATTCAGAATATTTTTCTGACAATGGTTATGACAAGTGTCAGCCGGCAGAGAAAGTTGTCAGGCCATATTCAACAAATGCATTTGAAAACGTTACATGAAAGAATGTGGGCACCTGAGGAATGTGGGCCTGCATCAGAAAGGCCAAATATGCAACTAGACACATGCTGGGATTTCCAAGAGTACTTGGCAGCCAGCATGCAGGATCCCAACTTCTGCTGAAAACAACACCAAGGCAATTTCAAGCATCCTGTTAGATACGTTCAGTGCCTTTCAAAACTCCAGCTCCTCACACCAAATAGCAACAGAGAACTCCCAAGTGGGAGCAGAGTTTACAATCCCCCAGATGGAGGCCTGGCACAAATGCAGTGAAGCAGAAGAGAGAAGAGCACACAACTACATCCTCTGCAGCTAGTGCTGCACAATGCTCTGCTAAAGGTGGTGAAACACGTGTGGCTGGGCAAGGTGGGCAAGGATGGAGCCACAACTGTGCTACTGATACTATGCAATCAGCTCTGATGATTACTTTCTGTGAGTGTAATGGGAAAAAATTATTTCAACTCTTACTCCAGCATGTAACTTTTTTTTTTTCCTAGTAGTGAGGCCTTAAGTTTAAATCCAATTCCTAAGAAAGAAGAATCAACCTTAATTTCACTCCTAACTCCCCAAATTATTCATTCCCTCTCCCAAAGCACAATGACTTACGTATGACTCCTTCATTTTGTTAATTACACTTACCCAGTCAGAGGCAGAGAAGGAGGAGGCCAATGCCATGCCAATGGATCTGACCAATGGTCTTTCACCACAGCAATACCAAATAACAAATACACTTAGGAAATCCAATTAGTGGGGAATCCACAGGTTGCAATTTGTTCATAAGCAGCACTCATTGAATATGTTAGCAAATACACATGTAAAATTAAAGTTTGTTCAAGAACAGATAAACAAGCTGCATTGATTAGACAGACGACCGTTAAAAGTTTGTCTCTCCTAGATTAGTCAAATGAGAGGATAGATAGACAGGTAGATAGGCTGACGGACAAACAGATAGATAGAATTGTTCCTGCAAACCTGAAGGTTGCATTTTCAGTGAGGCAGTTTGGGTGAAATCAATAAACCAATTTCTGGAAGCTGGAGTGCTGCTAGTAATTAGAAAAAGGCCTCCACAGCCACCCCACGCTCAGCTGTGAGATCTCCCTTCATGGGTTTCAATGAGAGTGAAATTGAGTGACTTCAATAATTTCATGCCGGGTTATGGGAGGGAGGTGAGGAAGGGTGAGTTCCCAACCATCTAATAGGTCTCTAACAGCTCGATAATTGGCCCATCCCGTGGGTGATTAAGGATGAAAATAACTAATTTCCGCTCATCTTACAGACTAATCAGATCACCTCACCCCTATCATTTTCTCCTCTATTTAAAGAGACAGTCTCTTTCTTTCTGGCATCAAAGGTTAGCAGGATGCAATCATTTAAGTTAGTAAAGAAGCTAGTTCAGGCCAGGCTGGAGTTAGTGCATTTAAGATACCAGCTCTTCAATTGGTTGCTCTGTAATAAACCATTTACTTCTGGTTTCTGCTGCAGTGCTCCAGACTCCTCATGTGCAGCACACGAATCCTGCTCCACAAATGGAGTGTTGGACACTAGAAAAGGGGAGGGATGGGCTCAGACCTGAACACAAATCTGGATGTTGCAATGCTTGGGCATCCTTCCCGCTTTGACTCGTCCTAGCCACACTTTCAAAAGCTTGCATGGCAGGCAATTCCTTGTCAGAAAGGCCATCTTTCAGCATTATTGCTGGCCCAAACTTTCCCTATGCAGTAGGTTAGATATGAGGTGCACATCCCGTGCCGCTCCACTGAGGCTTCTTGGCCACCAGGAGCAGGCAAGGGGCTACAAAGATGAGATAAGGGCTGGAGGAATCCCACTTGGACTGGGGATCTCATTTTACTCCTTGCATTGGATCCCTGTATCAACCGCAAGTGTGTTATTTCTTACGTTGCTCAGTGCAGCACTAAACATTTCGTCCCAGTTCAGATAGTCCTTGTCCAGGTTCATGGTTGTGACTCTACAGACCCTCTGCTCTTAGGGTGATTCACAGATGTGGGTCCCTCATGACTCACCTGTATACATAGGTCTAAATAAGTGTCCTGGTTTATATGGGCACTAAGTACCTCCTGGTTCGGTACTAATCTGAGCACTGGCAGGGAAGGCACAAGCAATGGGAAGATTGGTCTGATCATCACTAAAGAAGCAGTTTCTTTGACTAATCCACAGTGTCAAAAGAGTAGTGAGGTCTTTCTTCACTAGAAAGATCTTGACCTGCTTTTTCCAGAGACTTTCATGGCACCGGGGAAGAACTCGTGAAGGCCTGAGAGAAGCACAGGGAAATCCTTCAAGCACATGTCCCTCTCCCCATGCGAGAGGCCTGCAGTACACTGCTTTAAATCACAAAATTCATTCTCCAGGCCCTTCTGCAGGGTGCCTTAGAAAAGTTCAGTCTCAGGAGAGTACAGCATGGGGCAACCCATGCCACTAACAAAGAAGAAAACAAGATCTTTCCTGAGAGAAAGAGAAAGCTTGATAGAGAGAAGACAAAGCCAGCTGGCAGAGCCCCTTTCTAGCACTCTTGCCATTCTAGGTACCAAGCACGCTCTTCTAAAAAGCCTGCAGTGAGCAGAATATGGTTCATAGTAAAAAATGAAGCACAGCTGTTTCATTCCAATGAGTCTCTGTCAGGAGAACAGAGATCAAGATGGTAGACTTGAGACTGAGACCTCAGTGGTGGCCTCAGCACTGCTGTTCCTTTGCATTGAGCAATTAAGCAGTATTCACAGATGGAGAACTCCAGCCCTGGAGTTGAATCGGGTCAGCTCACTGGCATCATCCTGATTATTTGCAAAGAATGCCAGTGTCAAGCCCTATTTCCCTGAATGTAGCAGATACCATAATGAACAGCAGTTTTCTCCCTCATTATTTTCAGGTCTGCTTCTCCAGTTAGTTCTGTGTCCAACACATCCTATCTACCTGCTTGCTTTCAGTGCCACGTTCACAGCTGCGTCCCCCCCCCTTCATTGTCCCTGCTTGTGCTGATACTATCCGAGAAACCTCTTGGCCCTCATCACATTTGCTTCATGACTTATGCGGTAGCCTTTTCTTTGCCTCCAGAAAGGACAGCTGCATTTTGCCTAGAAGGAAAGATCCAAGTCACAGCCACCGACTTTCATCATACCTCCACCAAGAAGGATGTCACTGTTGTGGCTTCTCTATGGGACTTTTTTTTCAGGCAGATCCTTCATTGCTTCTGCTACGGAACCAAAAATTCATCCCCTCCCCAGAAGCAAGCCATTGATGCACACATAGCACTACACACACTTACTCACAAGAGATGAACAAGACTATAAGTATGGCAAGCCAAAACTTCCTACCCCTCATCCTGCTCTCATCAAAAGCACATCTCTGTTTAGGACATAACAATTCCATAGCAGAAATAGTTGTTATTATTCCCTATCATCACAGCTTCCCTATTTCTCACCAAATGTACCCTGTTTCCAGCCATCATATGTAGGGCCAGGCTGACAGCTCATTTTGTGTGTGCTGCTCTGCAATGCTAGAATTCTCAATCAGGAGCAGGCCTGGTAGCTAATGGCAAACATGCCCACGCAAGGACATCTCCCACTGTTTTGAACTTCAGTCTGGCCTCCCATGTGTTTACTAACACCCTCAGACAGCCCATCAACAAAGATGATGGAACACCAGTCATTTGCAAGGCAGGGACTAAAGGCTGCATTCAGCTTTACCAAGGCTTTGGTAAAGATTACAGTATGCAAGAACATTTGTGGGTGCCCTCTGTACAATTGTTTCAGAGGTTCAGGGAACCATAGCTACAGGGCTGTGGAGCTGTCACAAACTGAATGAGTGAGATTTAAAGCTTCTCAGCTGATGTGTGTGTCAAAAGTACACCACAAAACCAGCTCTGAGACAGGTGAACACTCTTGCCCCATTCAAGGGCTCCCATGTCTCCCTGGCAGTAGAAAGGCCACTACTGTTAACTGTTTCACTGCTGGTTAATAAAAGGAGAAAGCAAAAGCACCATATCAAGAACTACAGTGGGGACTTCATTTTGGCACCTCAGTGCGGTGTTTGCAGCTAATGGGTGAAGCTTGGAAAAACATTCGCATTTTCATTCCTTTTGGTTCTGTCCTGCCTGCAACATTCACATGAGTTTGAAAGGAGACCATAAATGAGCTGGGGTCCCCTGAAATAACCAAGGGGTTAATTCACTCTTCGACAAACTAAGGCAAATGGAGCAAATTATTAATAACAAATATTTTACTCAATGAAATGTGAGTCTTTTTCTCCCCAAGCAATTGGCTATTTCCTTACGTCTATATGCTATCAGAATTTATGTGGGAAACATCCATATTTTATTACAGATTTTGGTGGTGGAGTGACCTCAGATACTCAGTTTTTGAGCTGCAGTGCTTAGACCCAGTTGGCCACACTTGGTAACCTCCTGCCTATCCATTGGGTGAGCTGATAAGGATTTCCAGTGTGAAAACCTACTTGTGGGGCTTTCAACTAAATTCTCTTGATTGCAAGCTCTTTCTTGTCCTCAAGTTAAGCAAGTTAGCAATTCACTTCTTTGTATCAGCAATACCTAACAGCCCTTGTGTTCCCAGACAGCACAGTGGGAAGAGGAGGGTGTGGAGGAAGGGAAGGAAACCACACACCCAATGAAGCTATACGTACACTGAAGGACAAATTTACACATTTTTGCAATTACGTTTTTTTTTTTTTTAATGGTTTGCCAAGCTCCAGGGTGGAATCAGCAGCAAGTTAGGCAGTACAGAGTCTCACATACTTTGAGGTTTCTTTGCAAGTATCTCACACGGCTCCAGTCCTCTGTTCGGTACATGTTTGGATATGCGCTTAGAATTATTCCTAATGCCCAGAAAGCTATTCCAGCTTTTCCAGGAAGTCCTGTCATAACAGTCTTCAGCGCATGCATAAAGCATGCTTACACACGTGGCTGAATAAAGGCACAGTGGTGAACTGAGGTCTTCATTACTAATGTATGCACGTGGACGCACACACACATATATGCAGAATGCATGGCTCTGCCTTATTTATTCTGCTACACTTTCCCTAGAGAGTTGTCACTGCAGCTGGGCTTGCATCCCTTCTCCAGCACAACGTGCCACATGCACTCACAGAATTGATCTGCCCTGAAAACCACTTCTCTCACATTTCTAAATCTCTTGGCGTAAAACCTGTTATTCTCTTGACATTAGGCTATTCAATACCTGTCACTTCCTCCCCTTAGAAAAAATTGACTTCCGAGTGACATTATATGATAAGCAGTTATATACTGAGACTTCTAACCAGATGGAGCCCTTCCATCACTGGAGACAACACAGAGCACGTGGGATAAATGCTCGCTGTTGCAAAGTCCCTCTGCTCACTGCCTCGCAGAAGCAGCTGCTCCTTCCCTTGCAAAACCCTGCTGTTTGAACCCGCTCCACAGCACTGAGGAATAGACTCTCTACATGGACATCTGCAATAGTCCCAGTGCAGGAAAGGCCGGTGGTCTCTAGGGTATATTCAGAGCCAGATTCAAACCCTGGTTTTTTTCTGCTGTCCCATTTTATCAATTTATATCTCATCTCTCAGCCATTCTTGTTGAACACAAATCTGGCCCAGCAGCTTTTGGGACTGGAACAAGACCCCACAAACTGTTCCAAACCTGGAAATGCATCCATGGCGTATCTCACCCTGAGGAAACCCTCACCTCTTTCCAAGTAAAGGGGATGTAGGTTATTCAACACAACAGAAAAACTACTCATGCCTCCAGACTGCAAAGCAATACAGAACCATGGTATGCATCAGTTTGGACTGAAAGCAAAGCAGAGCTAATACTTCACTGAAAGTGAACAGCAAACTGCAGAGGGAGACTGGGTATGGCCAAGACATTAGGACTCAATACCTAGTTTTCTGGTTAGTAGGTCCAAGAGGCCCCAGGATGTCACTCATGCTTTGCAGCTGGTTGTAGGCACTTTTGTCAGCCCCGTGCCCTGCCTTGTTGTGCCCGTACAGAGCATTTCTGGTTAGGACATGTCTCAGTCACCCCAAAACTCCCTCACCATCTGGTATTTTCACAGGAGTTGCAGGACCCCTCAGAGGTCAATAATAACTAATATTATTATTAATGCAATAGCACTTAAAATAGGGAAAAGGAACTCATACTTTCAGCATCTTAAAGTAGAGTTTTCTGGGTTGTAAAAACAGCCCACCCAGCCAGCCATTTGTCATGGAGCTTAGTTCTGCCATAAAATGCTAATCAGCCTGAACAGTCACGTCCCCCCTGCACCATATCTTTTTATGAGCACATTAACATGGTCGTTAGGAAGAGGGGACTCATATGGACACAAACACGTACCGCAATCATTTATTTCCCCCTCAAACTCCATCCCCAGTGACTCTAATTAATTTGCAGGAAGCAGTTTCCCTTCCCCTCCATTGAGGTGGCTCCTGGTTTCCAGAAACCACAGACATGCCCAGACCACCAAGCTGTTGTGTCACCATATTGCATCATTTATCCCCTGTGACAGATATAACAGGAGCAGGTAAAGCCATCTCCTCTGTAAGAGAGAGCACACATGCTCTCTGGGATCTTCATGAGGAGTCACGTCACATAGATCACTAGATGCAGCTACCTTTTGTTTGGAGTAAGGACCTGGCAAAGATTTGATAAAAGTCACCTTTTTCCTTCAGACACCAAAAATGATCCCTTTGTATGTGATATAAAGATAGAGCTGGGGAATAAAGTTTGGTAATTCAGATACAGAGATACAGGTCACTGCCACTCCAGCTAAGAGAGCTAAAGCCAATTTTAGGAGTAGATAGCCAATCTCTAGAGGGCACCTTCATACACACAGGCAGTGTGATGCAGAGTAAAGGAGAGGAAATAACTGAGAGCAACGAGCAAAAAGATATTGGTCTTGCGGGTATAACCCCCTGACTGGCAAGGGAAACCGTGACCCCCACATCTGCATTCATGGCATTCAGAACAAAAGCACTGCAAACAGACCCAGGGTGTCACTGCATCCTGCTTACTTAGTCCCCTTCTTACCAGTTAGCTACATCCACTTGGGCAAAACAAGAATAAGGCAGTAGTAGCTTCAGTGCAAATAATTTCATTTTTCCCAATTCTTTCTTTTTCCCCCATCAGTGAATTGCCCCCTCCTTCCATCCTCTATTCATTCTCTATCTCACTGTATGCAAACCACTATCCCCCTTTTCTTCTTTCTGCTTTATTTTCCTGAACACTCATTAACTACTCACAAAGGACCGTGCCTGGCAGATCGGAGCTGCAATTATCTCCTGGTTCTGACCCGTGTTCAGCGGTCAGAGATTAGCATCAGCAATAATAATGGAGTGTGAGATGCAGGCAGCTGCATGCTGGGGATTTGACAAGTGTCCAGACTGCTAGAGCCAATGTGAGGGGAAGGGAATCCACACAGGGGACTGTGTCCTCGAGAAGGTGTACGTGGATGTTTAGATTTTGTCAGGGGGAAATTCCGACACATCCCTAAGCAAGATGATCAACTTGTCATCCAGTATTCCAGTCGTAAATCCTGCCTCTACTCCCACTCATTCTGGTGCCCTCATGGATCTAAGGCAAGCGGGAGATCCTTCCTGCTAGAGTTACCCTCCTGACTTCAAACCTCACAGTTTTTTTCATTTGCAAAGTGCAAAAAACACCAGGAAAATAGATGACCTAATCATACACATTAGCAAGGAAGTATGTCCCAGACTGCTAAAATAAACAGTCCTGCCTTTTCGCACCCCCAGTAAACAGGGAAAATACTAGACTGACTTCTGGAGTTGCCTTCCCAGTGAGGGTTCCCGTGCACCTTTCATCCTTTCTGTCCACCTACTCATCTGTTTAAGGCATCCATCCATTTCCACCGTCTCAGTGCACCATACTGCAATTAAGATTCCACAGCAGGCTTCAGGGTGGGTCTCCTCATTTCTCCTAGCTTTTCAGCAGCTTTGTTTTCAAAATTCTGTAGGGTTTTTTGTTTATGGGTTTATGATTTCTTGTTTTCGGTTACTGCAAGCAGGCTCTGACAAACAGGCAAGTCCTGTCACATGCTTGGAAAAATAGTCGATCTTTGGCTCAGTCTTATCTCCTCTATCCATCAACACTATTAGGAGTGTCTCTATGTCACATCCTTGGTTGGATCTTCATCAGAAAAAGTCCAGGGTGTCAAAACTTTCCAGGCAATGTTGGAATTTGCTTGTCACTTAATGCCTTCTGGATACTACAGTTTTTTTCCCCTCAATAGGAAGTTTTTGGACAAAATTCCTAAGCTCAGGGATGTATGAGTTCAGATAAAACTTCATCTGTTTATCTATTTGGGACTAATATTATAAGCTTAGCTGGTAGGCAAGAAAAAAACCAATAGATGCAGGTACAGCTATTAAGAGAATGGCTCTGGACTTTGCTCACACCCATTTCCAGTTAAGGTGCTTGAAACACTCCTGACCTCATTTGAAATACTCAGTCTTCTAGAAAACAGGGACAGAATTCTCATCAGAGCAACCATTTTCAAGAGAAGACTTCAAAATTCATCCTGCTTCTGGTTAGCTTAGAAATAACACAAGAACAGACCCTACCAGAGCATATCGGTGCTCCCTGAATCTAGTATCTGCTGACACTTGGACATTTGGAAGTGCAGCGATAACACAAAAAAAAAGTTAATTGAAACTTTCTGAACCTCAAAAGCTGTTCAGCTTGAGATTTGGAGAAAGTTCAAATTCTATTTGTATTGTAGCTGATTAACCCTGTTCATCCTAAAAATATCCCTAACTGTATTTCACAGTTATAAGATATCTGAAAAATGACAGAAAGAAAAAACTCAGAAACAATTGCTTGAGTTGTTAAATGTTTGCAATATAAGTGACCTCATACCCACTTTGGTGCACTGCTTTGAATATCAAAATGATTATTTTTTTTTTTTACTGGCACAAGAACTTTTGGCAATTAACTTTAGATTTCTGTAGGCGAGTATTTACACCAGGAGCTGCTACCCACTCGCTGCCCTTCAGAAAGAAGCAATATTGTGAGTTAGATGACCAATCACAACTGCAGATTGAGTGAAGACAGAAAGAGCTATGCAGTGGAAGGAAAAAAAAAGGGGGGGGGGGCAAAGTAGCAGCATTTCGCTTTTCTAAACACAGAATATGAGTTGAACTATGTCAAGTTTGTAATCAATTCCAATCTACCAATTTCAAAGACAAAACAGGTGCAAGAAGATTTGTAGCAACATCTACAGTTTTTGCCTGGAGGACACCTGTTCCAGGCCAACCACTGATACATTTTATCATGTAAACCCTTTTTAGTTACTACAGTGAAATCATTAATTGATCATTTATTGCCCCCTTAGAAATCAATTATTAAGTTGCCACCTTTGCTCTCATCCTTACTGTTCAGAAGAGCACAGGATTTTGTCACTGAACAGACCATGGAGATAACCCCAGTCCATTACATATGTGCAACCTTCTAGCTAAATTAAGTCCAAGCCATACTGCTACTGCTGAGCGAAAGTCTGCACTCCCACGCATTAGTTATTCCCATTTGGTATGTGAACAGAGGATGCTGCTTTGCAGGGCTGTCGATCCAGCATGAAACTCACTTTGGAAAACTGTTTTTAAGAAGAGAATATCTGCATGAGGGAGGGGAGAAGGTGGGGGAAAATAAATCTCCTGGTACTTTTGTTCATTATTTAAAGTAACTGTTATTTTCTCTCACTTTTGCTTTCAAATTTGATATCCAAGAGACAAGATTTCTTCTACTAGGCACCACTGGGGGAAACAGACTGTGCAATCAGAGTTTCAGAGAACGCTTCATTCCGGCATTTCAGGCAGGAGGAAGGTCCAGAGGAGATGGAACAAGCAACAACGGGGAATCTGAAAAGACTTTGAAATGCAGCTCTGATCTCTGCTGGTACAAACCTCACACGAGCCACTGCTTCAGGTGCCTACATATCTCATCTAGCACTACCAAATACAGAATGCAAAGAAAGGAAAACGAGGAAGCGAGGTCTGTTAACGGAGGGGAATTTATCAAGGCTCCTCTTGCCAAACACCATTACAGGTAGCCACTGTAATGAGCATCCGACCAGTGCACTCAGCTCCCCACATCTCTGAAATGGTCTTCTTGTGGTTCATCACTGACTACTCTGCTCAGGTCAGGTCAGGACTCACCAGGTTGCAAAACAAAAACATTAAAGAAGCTTCAATGCCTGACTGTATCCATCAGTTTCTTCCAGAAGCTAACAACCCTATTCCTCAGAGAACTTCAGGTGGTGCTGGGTAGGTAACTGTCTTTATTGAAAAAAACATAGTCTGGGCTCAGACCTGAACTTAAGACCTCAGAGTCATCCCTGATGATACTTGGTGCAGTGTCATAATTGAACTTTGCAGCTGGTCTTGTCCCTGTAATGAACCAAACAGGTACCTGGATCCAAACATGCTACCTTCTGCATTTACTTTTTTGAGATCAGCAATTAGCCAAGGATAACTCATGCACTACAGAGAAGGCCATCAGATAAATACAGACTGCATAACCTGGTACGCCTTTATAAGACAGAGAAAAAACAGTATATCATGGGATTTCAGATAGGGAGTACAGCATCAGCAAGCTGGAGGGGAAAACATTATTAACGAAGCACTTTTCACTGAGCTACTTGATAACTTTGGATGAGGTAAGCAGAGTCTGGAGGATATGTTAACTTTGTGCATATACAGAACGGGCAAGCCTTGTGACTCTTAATGGCTTTGTTAAATCATTTGTCTTAGTGAGTCTGTAATAAAGGATTGCTGCAACTTCCCTCATTTTTTAAGCTGCTTTGAATCTTACACATGGAAAGTATTAAGTGCTGGCACTACATCTGTAAAATTAAGGCCCTAAAAAGGTCAAAGTCATCAGCTTAATTTTTGCAAAGAGGATTGAACAGCACTGAGATCTCAGGGTATCTGATTAGTTGGACCTTACAGTTTCTTTTGTCTACTCTATCTTGCTTTGACTAGGTTTTCTCTCCCAAAGGTTTGTGGATGTTTCAAGTTAATTTTGTGGTAGCATAAGGTACCAGACTGCCAAATTGCAAGAGTAAAGGGGTCCTGCATGTTTAGATCTGCAAGCACTATCAGCACTAGCTTCTCTATCCATTATCCCATCTCTTCCTCTCACTCCTTTCCTACCCTAAAACCCCCCCAGCAATCAAATTGAGAAGGGATTCACAGAAGGAAGAGAAACTGCAATCTTTGCATCCCATTCTGTCCCAGCCCTTCCTGGCTAACTGCCCAACAGGAAGGCTATTTATACCAGCAGATTTTTTTTCAGGAGGTGGGTGAAGAGCTCTGCTGTATCTCATCTACCCATCTGATAGGCAACTAATCAGCCATCAAATCATAATGAATTTCAGATGTGGAGCAGGGTCAGAAGCCAAAGGTGAAAGGCATTAGACATCCTGTCAATTTGCATACATGTAGCCAGATAAGCTTGGGCTCTGGAAGGTAAAAAGTAATAACGACCAAAGCAGGCATGAACAATGAAAAATGTGAATAGAGCAGCCTTTGTTTTGATGATCAGCTCTCTCTCCAAACCACAGAATCATAGAATGGTTTGGGTTGGAAAGGACCTTAAAGATCATCTACTTCCAAACCCCCTGCCATGGGCAGGGACACTTTCCACTAGAACAGGTTGCTCAAAGCTTGTTTAAAGGAAGCAGAGATGTTCAGGTTGACAAGCAAAGGAGACAACATCCACTCCAGCACGCTGTCACTGCACCACAACCATCCCAGCCTCTGAGGAGAAAGCAAACAGTTAGCCAAGCCCTTTAGCATGCTACAATTACAATACCAATAATTTCTCAGAGCATGCTAAACCTAAACCCTTCAAGAAATCTACGGACTCCGTCACCTTGGAAATCCCAGCTTCGTTTGATCAGTACGAGGAGTCCTTGGGTTATTTATCACACAGAAAAACATTGCTCTGCAGGACCATCAATCCAGCTTGAAATTCAATGTGTTGAAACAAAAGGAAATCTGCATGGCGAAAAACAAAGGCAAATCAAAAACCTCCCAAAGATAGTTGACACCAGGGGAAAGAAAAGATGTGGTTGTTCTATCTCAAGGCAGGGGAAAGGGTTGTCTATAGCAGGCAGAGGAGGGGGAAAATATGCTAGAGAAATGGTTCTAGCAAAAATACTCAAGGTTAAGTTTGAGAGCAAAATGAAAAAAGTCACTTAAGATGAACAAGGCCTCTATATAACCCTTCAGAAGTGTTTCAGGTCGTTTCCAAATGCAGGTGGAAAGCACTACTTAGGAGTTGATTTACATGGGTTTAGATTTCCCTTCTCCTTCCAGCAGGAGGACTGGAAATGGACAGGGCTTTCTATTTCAGTACCAAAATTTATCACAAATCATATTTTCAACAGTGGGCCATATAACCAGGCTGATCACCTTCACATTCCTTTTAGCCACATAGACCTTCTTCTCCCCTGGGGCCCACTGACCCGTTCTTCAAATCCAGTTTCAGCATCTATTCCTTCCTGTAGTCTCCTGAGAAGCTAGTGTAAAAGTCTTTCCCTTTAAGCAATAAAATGTGGCAAAAATATCCTGATATAAAAAAAGAAAACCCCACACGAACACGTAAGAACTATTGTAATGAAGATCACAACATTTGGAAGAGTAATAATTTGCTCCCTTCACATAGCATACTGCTGGCTTCACCAGCATCTGCAGAAAGACTTTTCCATCCATGGCTGAAGGAGTTTATATCTCTCCCTTTCTCAAAGAAGAGGACGCAGGAGCAGAAGGCCTCCTAGCTCCTTTCATCAGGCAGCCTGGGTGAAGCAGACTGCCTCTTGGCAATGAGAATTACAGCAACACTCCACAGGGTGGCTAGGGTGAGGAGTTCAGACATAGACATCTAAACTGTAGATGCTTAAAGTCTTGGTAGATGAAGCTCAGCCTTTATCTCCCATGGGATATGCTGCCAGCTTGCAAAAAAACCCCACGATCTCAGGAGCAGAGTTCATTTTAGGAACCCAGCTTCACTGACACCCAAACTACAATTTTCCTGATACTACAGCAGCACTATAACTATCCTGAGTTTTAGACCAAATGTTTCATTTTCCTCCTCAGAAAATTGTGCTTTCTATCACTGGCCAAAAAAAAAAGAAAAAAAAAACCCACACAAAACCCAAAACCAACCAAACAAAAAAAACCCCATAAACCAAAAACACCAAAAAAACCAACACAAACAAAAAAACAAACCCAAAAAACCCCACCACCCTATTTTTGCAATCAGCTCTGATCTGACAGAAGTCTGTAGGCATAAGGGTTACTTCGTACATCTTTATCCGGCATGTAAAGTAGTGTACACACAAACACCCACCACAGAGCAGACAACTGAAAATTAAAAATAATTAAAGGAACAAATGGATCTTGTGGAAAAATCCCCAAAATTTCTAATACATTCAGAGAGCCTCATTCAGGAGAAAAGGGAATTAGTGACTTGCGACTCATCTATACTTGTCTCTTCTCTTGCTGTGACTTACAGCTTGATAATACAGTGGAGTTCTATTTTACTGAACTTCCCTTGAAGCGATCATTTGACTTAAGAGATCAAACCTAACTTTCCCACCAAAAAAATAGTCTCTGTGTGTGGGCAGATGTCTTTGCCCTGTTGATTAAAGAGCCATCAGCTGGATCAGATTGGATGTTGTTTATTTCAATACTTTCCAAAGATAGGAAAGAATTTGACATCTCTTATGTAAGATGCTAATTAAACCCAATTAGAACCTGACTGACCCATGATGGTATTAAAATACCTACAGCAGTATGAAACTGTGTCCCTGCAAAATGGGGATTTTGCATTTCTGCATACAACTCATGGGGAGGGAGGAAGGGAAGCTCCCTGCTGTGCAGGTCTTCCATCCTTTGCCTGAAATGATCCAAACGGGTACACCTGGATGGCAGGAACCCTGACAAGGGAACTCAGCTGTATAGGGACTTCAGCTGCCTGCTGCTTCCACTGCTTGGATGGGGGATTTCACATGATGAGCATCCCTCTCACGTACCACTTCACAGCAGTCACTCTCAAAATGCCAGTCAAAAGACTAAGGGCGGGTACTCAGATCTGCCTTCTGAACACCCATCAATTGTTTATATAATTATCTGCTTTTTAATTATCGAGCTAGCCTCCACAGCTTCCTACAACCCACCCTCCTAGACAAAAGTCCCTTCACAGTGCCTCTGGACATGCACTGATCATTGCCTTTCAGATGTTGTAGGGCCACAAAAAGCCATGCCCTGTGCTCATGCCACCTATACACTTAGAGAGGAGACACCAGGCTATAGCTGCTGCTTTAGGACCGGCCAGAATGGTACACATGCTCCAAGTCAAAATATGCTTAAATCAAGACTGAAGTGAAGGCATAGGTTGTCTCTTCTTTTTCAAGGCAGCTATATATCAGTTTACAGGAGAAGCAGGACATGAGCTGGGTTCTCTCAAACCCCAAGCTGATGTACCTACTGCAGGGCTGCTTTTTTCCTCTACTCATTACTTCAGTTGACACTTGCGTTGCTGCTGTTCTAGTTGCAGAGAAGGAAAACCAGTAGAAAACAGTGCCTGAAAACTTTCATGAGAGTAAGATCAACCCAGCCTACTTCTAGCGATTCATGTGCCCATATTCTTCATTTATCTTCATTTCACACTGTTGTTCATGCCAGTAAGTTGTCTCTGCCAGAAAGCTTTTGGAAAGAGGAAGTGTCATGAGAACCACTGCAATTATAGACCTAAACCCACACCAGCTGGGTCAGTGCAGCCATTTCGAAAACTTTTTGTGGCTAGGACCACGTGTTCATATACATATACCTCTACTTTCATGCACATCTGTTTCTTCTACTTTTCTTTGTTAGGCAAAGGCCACTGCTCTCTGCAAATTCACAACAATTTGCTGCCAAGTTCTACATGTTTGCAGCAATGTGATGTTTGCAGCAGACTGAAAACAAACTTGCCATGCAAATGCCAAGTTCACGGCAGGGGTGCATTTTGGAGCAGTGCTCCTTGAACTCTGTGCAGGGAGGTCATACAAAGCAGTCCTCAGTAGACCTGTGAAATTGCACTGATCAGTAACACATACAAATGCAGTAGATAAGGTAAAGAGATAAAAGGAGGATCGTGGTGAGCTGTAGGAAGAGCTGAGTTTTGCCAGAGCATTGTCATAGGGCTAACTGTAAGCAGCCACTTAAACATAGGGTTTCACCTGTTCCTTTCTAGGAGACCCAGCTTAAAAATAAACCTATCCCAAAAACATGTGTGTTCCTCTCCACTAACTGCACAGGGTGAACAGTATAGTCTAACTTTCAATCTACCAGTTCCTCTCCACATGATCCCACTAACAGCTGCTACAGGATGGCAGAAAGGGCAGCACAAGGGACAAGAATTGCTTAAAATCCTCACAGCTTGTCCATATGCAAGTAGACCCAAAGAGTCCTGTCAAGGCACACCTCTTTCTTTATTTTCTTATTTGCCTATGCCTACACATACCTCACCGTGAGGGCAGGGGGGTGCAAGAGCCAATGTGACAGGGGCAGTTCAGGGCAGTTCACAACCTGAGCAGGGGCCAAGGGGAGTCAGCAAAGCAGAAGCAAAGGGTAGAGGAAACAGCCTGCAGCTTCTCCAGGGTGGGTCTGTCCCCCAGACCACTCCACCTTGTCTAAGCAGTGAACAGACCTTGAGCTGGTTCTGGTCTGCTGACTTAGAACATCTCAGGAGCGTTCTTCTGGAACGTGCTCTTGAGTGTATCCCGCCTTTCCACAGCATTATGCAAGCTTGCAGTGCAAAACCCTCCTGGATTCTATCACAAAATGGAAATACAAGGATAAAAAAAAATCCAATGCTTTCAAAAGGAGTCAGAGCCTGATTTATAGCTTTATGCCCGACCAATGCTAGCTTGCTTGGGAGATTCAGAGTTTCTGCAAGGAGGAAGTTATTTTGAAATCTCCTGAACTTTTCTGAGACAGAAGGTCTGAAAGAAAGCTTTATTTTATTTACCTGTTGCTTTCTGTGACTATCCCCCAATGAGACATTTGCTAGCCAGCAGAAACAGGGATTCAGTCTCTCTGCATCAGTACAGGACACAAACAGCAGCATGTTACTGCTTAGGCTAGGTCGGGGCAGGCTGGGTGGACCTGTCACAGCAAAAGCATTTTTCCAGGCATGCAACAGCTTCGGGGTGCAGTGGCCCCACCTTTGCAATAACCTGTCCACCACAGACAGTGTGCCAGGGGAGAGGTGGCAGTGCTGTATGCAGAATGCATGGCTGCACCCAGGCCTTGGCTGACAAACTCCAAGGCAGATAAAGCAGGACTAGGGCCCTGGCACAGCACATGCTCTTCTTGGAGGCTCGTTTGCCCACTCATGCCAACCACTCCACTCTCCTGCTACGCAACAGGCTGGACTCAGAGCCTGGAGCACCTGAAAACATCCATACCCTTCCTCCCACACACTAAACACTAGGAGTTATTTTTACAGCTACTTTTTTTTTTCCCTATTATTCCTCCACTTGGCTTATCTGCCTTGTTTGTTCTGCCTCTCCAAGATCTCATGCTGCACGCTTGGAGGAGAAAGGCTGCTGTGCTCAGTCTTGCCATCCCTTCCAGCACAGCTACCTCTCTTGTACCCTAACCACAAGGAATCCCCACACGAGAAGCCTTCCTCAGAATACTCAGGCATTGCAGTAGGATGTATCTTGCACAGAGTACATCCTGAGAGACAGCCCTGGCTGCCTCCGTGCAGCATACTGTCCTTAACTACACACCTCCCAGCCCACCCCAGCCCCTGCACAACCACCACTCAGGTGGTCCGGTCATTCCCATAATTCTTCCAGAAACTTTGACTTACAAGATGACAGGCAGAATGTGCCTGTGATTGTCCCCTAATTCCCACAATCCTCCCTCTCCCTGTCACACACAGGTGATGCGTGGTGGTTTCAGAGCACTACTTTAAAACCTCATGAGTCAAACCCTAGTATCCCTTAATATTTGCTCCCAGCACGTAAGTGGTGCCCCATGCTGTTTTGCTCCATGACCTCAATATCCAATTCCTGTTCCCCTTGGTTGTTTCACTTGCAGGAATAATACCATCTGCGGTGAAGATAATACCCTGTAGCAGCTCCTCAGTACACGTGGTCGTTCTGATTTCTTCCACCAAACCCCCTACAAGGCAGAGCAAAGTGGCATATGTAACCCACATGTTTGGCTAACACAAAAAGCCTTTAACAGCAGCTTTTTTAAAACCTCACACTAATCCTATTAACGCCTAGCAGCAGGTGCGAAGGGGTTGATACACCCAGTCCTATGCCTCCCACAGGTGCAGAGAAGCTCATGGGGCACTCATATGCTCACAGGCAAGCACACAAATGTTCTCCCACACACAGACCTGTTCACACACCCACCCCTTGCAGTGCTCGCACACAGTTCTGCTCAATAGTGTTTTACCAGGAGATAAGCTGCACATACATTGTTATGGTGTAAAGAGAAAGCAGAACTCCAGGTCTCCATCAGAGGTAGGCACAGGCTTCTCAGAGCAAGGCTTCAATGCTGTGATTTTATCTCCCATGTCCATTTGCCGGTTAGCATCAATTGCTGATTTGGTGGCATGCAGATAGCATGATGCTATCTCTGTTGTCTCTCTCCTTTCCCTTGGGGTCAGGCGCTGCTTTTTCTCATTACCTTTTTGCTGAAAAGTGTTTATCATGGCAGATAATCTGAGAGAAAGCTCCTTCTTGAAATCATTTGTCTTTTAGCCACGGGAGTAGAAAGTGTCTCACAGTTTCAGTCTCTCCTCTCATTTTAGAGAGAGTCATTCTTCTTTCTTACACTACTGTACTTCAGTTCTGGCTGTCCAGCTCTAAGTTGATGTCTGTATTTTTGCACATGTAACCAAAAAAAAATAATAATCAGACGGCATAAAAACTTTGGGTGTAGGAGTAGTAGTAGAGGGGTTGCATTCCTTAGTTCAGGCTCCCTAAATGCCTGTTGGATTAAGTTCTATCTGCCTTCACATGGCAGGTTTGATGTTGGCAGAGTTAGAGATGCCTTCATCCCCAACAGTGAGTGTCTGCTCCACTGGTACTGTGGTCAGGTGAGTGGGCAGAGCTCTACAGAAGACCACTCTGCTTTCACTTGGATTTCAGTTTTGAACCTCTGATGTTTTAGAGCACAGAGCTGCCTAGTTCAAATCAAGTGGCATGAAGTAAGGCAGCCTTTTCTGTGCTTTGGTTAGAAGTGGGGAAGGAAAACAATTCGGTAGATATGACTTTATGGAAGTCACTGTGTAATGCAGAGCAAAACTCAGTGAGATTGAGATTTTTTTCATCATAAGCTGGTGATGAAAAATTGAAACTTCTTTCCCATGGAATGGAAGTTCCAATTCAGAATGTTTACATTTTTTAATCAAAATAGAGCTTTTCAATTATCTCAAAATCAAAGCATTTAGTTTTACAGAAGTAGCATGAAATGTTCCATTTTAAATTGTTTCAACAAACTAAATGTCCCTCTAACCCAGCTGCTTACAGGAACTGCTTCCTGGCTCCAGTAAGACACCGAGACACAGGACTCACACAGGCTGCTGCCTCAAGCCGACCAGAAAAAACTCACTTCGTTGCTTCACGGGTTTATAGGTCTTTAGTTGTACCTAGCACTCAGTGGAGAAGGGGGTGTTGGAAAGGCAATCTGTGAAAGCAACGCGCCCTAGGGAAACACAGTTTGGAGTCAGTTCAGAACAAACCTGCATTTTTTCCTGGGGGAAAAGAAAAAAGTATTCATGAGGAACATTTTCACACAGGTCTAATATGGATGGCACTGAGGAGGGAAGGGGAAGAGAAAGAGTATCTCCTGTAGATATACCGTTATAGAATTTTTCTGCTGCTGTAATGACATGTATAGTTTGTTACCTTTTAAAACCAGCCCCACTCCGTGCCCACGCATGGCAGAGTGGACCCATGTGCCGCCTCTTGTGCGGGGATCCACATGCAACAGCCTGCTTCTACATGCACACATGGGCCAGAGCTCACATTGTGATAGCACCAACCCACAACACAGAGAAACATGCAGGATTCAGACACCTATGCAAAAGTCAAGAACAGGAGTAACATACACTGGTATCCTTTATACACATATGTAGTCTTATGCACACCCACGCTAAAGTGCATGCAGGACTTGCAACACCTTTTCCTGTATTTTCTTGGAATCGCCCTAGGACCAGACACCCTTACTCATAGGTTTAATCCCAAACACACACAGCGTTCAGTCCTGCCACTCACAAATCATGCTGGCTCCCTCGGGAGAGCAGATCTGGCAGCCCTGTCTCTGCCGAGACAGAGGCTGCAGTTTGTGCCAACAAGGAGAGAAATCCCGCCAAAACCTTGAGAACAGCCCTGGGCTCATTCACGTTTTCTTCTGCTCCTGAGGGGAAAGAATCAAAAAAAAAAAAAACCAACCCACAGCTGTGAATTTATTGACTCTCCCTTAAGAATCTCTGGAGCAGTAAATTCCACCTTCATGGTGCTGGCTAATTATGCATTTATTTAACTCTGTTGCTGTGCTTTTTTTAATGACTCTCCGCTGTTGTTTGAAGTTCACTGTCTATTATTTGCAATAAAAACCTCTGTCATATTTTTGCCTCATTATTCCTAACAAATAGTGCATTTCCTGCCCCCCCTCCCCTCTCTCTTCTCCCCCTCCGCGTTGCTCCCTGCCACCCTCACCTCTCCGGCTAGCACTCCCAGAGTTTCAAAGACCAGCTGTTATCATTTTGTCAACTGAGTGCTTTTGAGAAACTTCTGCCAGGGCTCCAGCGCAGCAGGGGCTGCTGAATAAAATATCAGCCCTTCAAAAGGGAATTAAGGGAGAGAACAAAAGCAGCAGGGAGAACAAGGAGAGGAGAGGCCGGTCCTGTGGTCCCCTTCCACCCAGCAGTTTGAAAGAGGGAGCTGTCAGTGTCACTCTGAGGCAGTGACCTGCAGATGCATGGGACAGCTGTGGTGGCCAGTTACTCAGTAATTGCCTTCGGCATGAGAAAGGGAAGACGTAGTGAAATACTCTTCTCAGGGAAGTAGTGCACCACTCTTAGTTCAGTGGCATCGAGCACCTGAGTGCAAGTTTTATCTGCTCCCAACTATGACTTGCAGGATCTGACTCCACTCTCTGACTTCCTTACACTCGTCCAGGCTTCACTACGGAAGCATTTCTTCCAGGCCAAGAAATAGCTTTAAAACTTGTTAATATTTTTTCCAGGTAAAACACAAATTTTCCCAAACCAAGTAAAAAAAGGAAAGTGGATTGATGCACTTGGTTTCCACTGATAATTCAAATATCAATATAAATACCTGATAGCAGGCAGTAAAGAAGACAGAGTCAGGCTCTAGTTAGTGGTATCCAATGGGAGAGCAAGAGGCAGCGAGTGCAAACTGAAATACAGGAAATTCCCTTTAAACATAAGAAAACAAGAACATTTTTACGGCAAGAATGGTCATACACTGGAACAAGTTGCCCAGAGAGGCTATGGAGTCTCTAGCCTGGTAGCTATTCAAAACCGATCCAGACCCAGCCTTGAGCTATGTGCTGTACTTGACCTTGCATTCAGTAGGAGAATTAGACTAGACGATTCCCCGTCCAGCCTGAACAATTCTGTGACTGTAGGTTCTCTGAACACCAGCCACACTTCAGACAGATTTCAGAACAGTCTGATGAGAACTAGGAATACAGAATTTTTCATTTAACCTAAAAATGAGATGTCTCAACAAATTCAAAATGATTCCAAGCTGAAATCATCAAAACTCACCCCTTTAACCACAGCTACTTTTTGAACTTTTTGTAACAGAAAAGTGACTCAGCTTGCTCTGCTTATGCTCTGCCATTACGCAGTGTGCTTATCTAGAAGAAGAAATACTGACTCACTTGGAACTCTGGGCCAGTGCAGGAGAGTTTCCACAAGGAGGGATGTGTACCCAAGTTGCTGCTGCTCTTTCAGGCAGACACGTTACAAATGCCCCATGCCACAAGGTGCCTTCTGTCTCACCAAGGAGACCAGTTGGCACGTTAAGACTTCTCACCATCGTGAAGTTTTCTGCCATCCATTGTGAAATTTTAGCTTAAGTAGTTAAGATACCTTAATCAGGCCTGTGCTTTCTAGGCTTTACAGCTCTCCGAAGATCTAGACAGTTAGTGCAAACCTTTTCTGCACAACTTAGCCAATCTGTACATATTTTAAACTGTCCTGGTAAATAAGGTCATTCCTGTCCTTGATTAGGTTCTTGCTCTGTGCTCCATTCAACCTGCCAGATATTCTGGAAGTCAGGTGTCTAAACTGCAATGTTGCATCTTAAAAGCAGTTGCACTACAGCTATGTAAAGAGGATTGTTCCTCCCACCTCCATGCCATGACACTTTCACACAAGAAGTCCCAAACTGGAGCACTCTTAGATTTATCCTCTGCTTAGCAGCTCCCATAGCCACTTTCAGTATCACCAGCTGCTGCTTTTTTGCTTCATGTGAAGTTTTGGATGGGATAGGTAAACTACATATATATAAAAACATGTTACATACACCCATGCATGCACATACATACATAAATTCCTCCTGCCTTTGGAAAGAAGTGATTTGGAGCAAAGCATTATGTCCAGCTCACCCAAATGTACTAGTTGAAAAGCACTTTCAAATTTCACCACATCTCACTTCAATGTATTAAAAGCAAAATAACATACTTTAAAACATTTTACTTAATTCTACTAAATTTTCTCAGAATTTATATTCATATTCAGTGCTCTCAAATTGTTATTTGCAATACCATGCCTAGTTTGGTGACATCCTGCCTCAAGACAGACACGTATCAATTAAAACTATTCCAGTGGAGAAAACAGGCATGACTGGAGGTCTACAAAATATAGCTATGAATAAAGATCAAGGGTTGGGCTCATTCAGCAAAAGAGAAGAGACAGGGCAAGATGACATGTAAAATTTCATTAAAAAATTGAATTATTAAATGTTCTGTGTGTCTGTGGTAGACCAAGCAAGAACCTCTAGGATATGATTGCAGTAAAAGATATTTGATTTAAGCATTAGGAAAAGCTGTGTTGCTGGAAGGATAGATGGAGACTGAAGCTGCTTAACTTAGAGATGGCACTGAGCATATAAATCTGCAGGGTAGTGTTGACACAGCCTTTGAGAATGGTTGGTTAGCAAATGAAGTTGCAACGTCACGGGCCCTATATGAGACCTCACAGGAGATTGTCTGTTTCAAAACCCAAACTGATTTTACTCCCACTGTTTTTGCTACCTATTCAGCACTAAGGTACATGAGTAGAAGTGGTCTGTCCAGTATTCAGGCACCAAGACAGGAGTTTGTCTACTTACCTTCCTGCCACCATCTCTTCATAACTTGAAGGCTTTCCTTTTTGCCTCCCCTTGACCTAGGTGTCCTGGGAAGTTGGAAGTAGATGGGCTGGCATCTGAATGACCTGCTACTCCAGGTGCCAATATCATATGCCACTCTTACAGCCCAGCTTCTCCTGGTCATTCGGGTCCTTCCACATCCAGACTTTCCCATTACTTCTTCCTTCATACCAGTTTCAGCACATCTATTAGTTCTCTTCCATCCTTATCAGTGGTGTTACTTTCAATGCATCTTTATTGTACCTCCTCCCATTCTAACACAAGAAATGCACATTATTAAGCCTTGCTTTTTCCAGTCTGCGCTGGTTCCCTCAAAACAGCTAGGGAAGTCCACAGTGAGGACATATAAGGCAAGTGTCATTGCCAGAGATAGACTGAGAATTTCCCAGAAAGCGGCGGGGAACCAGTTCCTCAGGTAGAGAAGAAAGCAAAGTACCAATCTAAGAGTCTTTCTCCTGATATTAATAATCTGCAACATATCAGGGCCCAAAGGAATTTTAACACTGTTGCTTCTGGTTTAGTAACACCAGAGCTGAAGAGCTACACAGAATATTTTCCTTCAAAGAGGGCTAGCTGAAGCAAATTCTGTGAATATCAAACTAGGAGGGATGCCACCCTCACGCGAGTGGCTGGATGGCTGTGTGGTGAATTGAGGTACAAAGTCTTGCTCGCGGACAAAGCAGACAGCATGGACACAAAGCAGCATTAGCACAAATGCCACTGTGGCTAGATTTACCAACCTGTTCTCTATGAAGAGATGCGTTATAAGGTTGGGAGATGCAGCTGGATTTGGGACAGGTGAATAGATGGGAAGCTGCATTTCTGCCTAAAAGAGATAAGCCTGGCACTAGGGGACATATAAACATCAAGGCAATCCACACCAGTGAATGGGTCATTTTGTTGCAGAGCTTTAACACCCTGATGGGAAAGGCAGAGTGGAAAGACCATATATTATCTCTGCCTATAGTCTAACAGTACTTTTCAGCTCAAGCCTTGGAGCTCCAGTATAAACTGTTCCTGGGGGAAATCTGAAAAAGGTGACTGAGAATTAAGTTTATTACCAGTGGGGCCCAATTCACCACACCAGGATCTATACCACCCCTGGAATGAACACAGCCACAGTGCCCACGAATGGAAAGAGGCTCAAGATTGCCACTCTAATGACTACACTTAAATTGCTGATCAGGTTGGGATTCAGAAAGCTAAAACTTCAATTCCAAAACATAGCCTGAGGCCACAGCATGTCTGAAGCACAGGTTTGACAGAAGGGGCTCTCATAGTGCTTCGCTGACTAATGGGATTAAAGGGTTTTCGTTAAATCAGTTGTAGTTATAAGGCTTTCACCTTATTGCACTTGCATCTTACATTTTTAAGTGTTACTGTACAATTTGATACATTTGACGCAGAAAAGATTAGCAGCCAGTTTGAAGTTTTCCATTCAAAGTAATTCAGTATCAAAAGCCTCACTTGAACCCTAAGAGTTTGGGAGTGAGGCTGTTTTGATTTTTGGTATTTGGATCTGGACAGGGATCTTGCTTTCTGGGTTCTGACCAGTTGAAGTGCTTTACAAATGAAAGCAGCCCATATTTAAAATTCTAACAGGTCTATCTATGAAGACATTTGATTTACGTCTAACTATCCCAAATTACACAAGCAGTGATAATTTTAAGAGTTTAGAGGCATATCAGGTCACAGGCAGGAATCTAGTAACAAAACTAGGTAGAAGGCAGCTGATGTAAAACCCCCACTGATCAGTCAAATGCTGGATTTCCTCCATTTCTACTACACTACACTTTCCATTACATCTGAGAGATCATCTACTGCCTGTTGGTAGTCTACCACTGGCAAAGTTAATTCTGGAATTTCACAATGGATTTGATGATCAAATTCTAACGAAGACACTGAGTGTAAGGAAAAAGTACCTTGACTAGTTGCTAACGCAGATGAGGAGTCAGTGGACGCAAGCCCAGACCTCAGAGCTGTCACTTACTTGATACCATCTCAAACCTATATCTTCATTTCTCCGTCGCACTAGAAGAGGGTGAATTAGCTATGCATGTTAATAAAAAAGTCTCAGCATTCTGAAGTACCTCATTAGGCAAATGTAACTGGGGGCAGTTTATTAACATACACATGCACATTTCCCCCAGTGTATTTCCTCAGGTAGGAGAATGGCCCTGTTGTATCTACATAGCATGAAGTTAACGCCTGCAACGGGAAAGATGTTCAGCATGACAGCTGCAGCCTGACTAAGCATCTCACACAGGTTGTTACTGAGCTACTAGCATTAACAGAATATGATACCTTTTTCACTGTAGTCTCTGCCTACTGAAGCATTTGCGAGACACATTAGGATGCAGCAAGATGTACATGGAGAAGGCTTAATGTTATATAAGAAAGTGCCGAGATCTCCTCAGGCAGTCGTATCAGCAACTGTATATTATCGCTATACATTTAAGGAAAAACAGTAAGTACCTTTTGTCACAGTCCCCCATAGTCACAGCATTAGCTGTAGTTGCTAGTCAGAAACTACCCAGACTATAAACTACTAGCAATTGTAACCCTAACACCATGCTCCTTTACCCCACCCTTGGGCAGCTACAGTCCAGATTTTCTGGACACCTAGGTAATAGGGCAATAGTCTTAAGCCACTCAGGAAGAGTGGAAATTTGAAAGTGTCAGCAGATGTTTTACTCAGCATCTTTAGCAAATTTCACAGTACATGGCTGTTACAATTAGCAGCATGGTATTAAAACAGAATATGGCAGCATTTAGAAAAAACTTACTCTGTACTACAGGAGTACCCGATGCTAGGATTCTGAGTTAGCGATCCAGTTTGAGCCACTCCGCTCCCTGCTCAGAATGGTAGGAAGCTCCCTGTGACCTATTCTGCTCCTGATGATTGTTATATGAGGGACCATGGGTCCCTGGGACTTCATTTGCAGCAGCAGTAGTTGGAGATCACCTCAAGAACAGCCATAGTCCATATTTGGTGCTGCAAATAAGTTGCCCAGCATATTCAGAAATACCATTTTACAAAGGAGAAGTCTGCCACCTCTGTGTCCTGCAGAATTTTTTGTTGTCTCAGCAAGACCCTTTCCCTCTCTTCACAGGGTTGCCCACATTATCTCCATATTCACTGGAACAAGGGTGTGTATCTGCTACAAGAGAGCTGTACGTGGTGGTATATCATAATCCCAGACCTCACATAGCCACAGGGAAAAGAAAGATTGGCAGCCTCTATTGCCTGGGCCATGCCTTTCCTTCTAACCAGGATATTTCTGAAGCGGTACTCCAAACACTTCAGTTCAGCCACTCAGTACTTTCATTGAACTACCATGGCCTTTGGCCACTGCCCAGTTTCTCTGGGAAAACAGCCTTTGTTGAGGCACAGAGTGAAAGACTGAGCAAGTTACTAAAGGAAAGAGGAAAGGCAGGAAAATAATCTTGAGATCTTTCTGCACACACAACCACTCCTTTTAGAAACGTAACCAAAAGTAAGCCTTTGACAGCAGAGGTGAGAGGGAAGGAAAGCATATTTCAGTGAAAAGATTTATTAAGGCCTGTCTTTTCTTTAACTGCAGCTGTACACAAGATTGACGTATCCTGTAAGCTACCTTTGATAAAGTCCCTAGTCTTGCTGCAGCAATGCAAGGAAGGCCATTTCATCTGCAGTGCATTTACAACTGTAGTTTACAGGATTTTCTACTTTCTCATATCCCAGTCTCAGTTGCTAACTGTGTCTCAGGTCACTGTTTTACTAGCTTGTAGTTTGTCAGCTGGTGCCTGCAGTGTCCACTTCCTAACAACTCTTTCAAGACAAAACCCAGAATAACAGAGCAGGGTAGAGTTCAGAAAGGAGATGTCTCTTGAACCCTGACCCAGAATGGGAGATCTACAGGTAAGTTTGAATTACATTGATCCTGGAGACAAGTAAAAAGCTGGGCAAAGACTGTAAATTCTGGGTATGTCTCCAATACTAGCACCCTGGAGGACAGTCTTGGCACCGCAGCAACTGTATGGTACCTACCCAGTGAACACAACTTGCAAATGGAAAGGAATAAATGAGGAGCTGGCGCAGGAAGGTCCCAAAGCCACTACTCATTTTTCTTGAATGGCAGTTTTGATTTAGAAATTAAGAAGATCTTCTCTTGAGGTCAAATGAAGTAGTCATAATCTGATTAATCATTGACAGATCATGAAAACGTAGGGCTGGAAAACCCCTCCTGTCCGTCCTTAAAGAAGTAGAGACAGCCCTACCGTAGCTATTTCTGAAGATCCTTATCCAACCACTTAAAATAAAGTGAGGATGATTCTAATGTCTTCTTGAGGCACTTGTTAGAGTGAATTGTCTGCCCTTACTTCATACTCTGCTCACACACACAGGGGGTAAGTTACTTAACATTTCCCCCTGCCCCCCCATCCCCAAGTCTCCAGTAAATGAGCCTTCTTAAATTCCCATCTCTCTATTTTAGTGCTTCCTCTGAGAGACTGTCCTCACAATGCTCCTCTTCCCTAGAGCCCATTTCTCCAAAGTTGTTACCAAGGCTTAGCAAAATGCTCCAGCTAAAGCCTCCTTAGAAGTACTCCCCTCCTTCCCTATATACTAGCATTACTTTAATCCTTCTTTCAGGACTGTTTCTCCCCTCCCTCATTTTTTCCTGTGAAGGTGGAACAAGCTTCTATCATTTGCAGATTTTTTAATCCAACAGGTCTTCCTTAGCACTGCTGCTGAGAGAGTCATTCCCCATTTGTATTCACACATTTGATTTCTCCTTCCTAAGGGCAAATCTCTACAGTTGTCTTGGATTCCATCTGGTTCATTTTGGACAGTATCTCCACTTGATCAAAACCCTTTTGAATCCCAAATCAATCTTCCCAAGACCTTGCAGTCAGTTTCAGCTACCCAAAGCAGTGCTAAGGTCTAAAACCAGCATGAAAGGAATAGAGAAGAGTTGCATTGCAGCAGAACTGGTATCACTAGGCTGCAGGATGATCACACAGTGTCACCATAACTAGTCACGTGTGGCTTGAGTTGTGACAAGAAAGAACCATGCTCAACTGCTAGCATGCAAATAGCAACACATTTTTTGTCTCCATTATAGGTAGAATTTCTAAATACGGATCTTACTTTGTTTTCAAATTGAGGTTAACCTTGTGGGAGAAACAGTATTTGAACTTTTCAAGTTGAAGCAAACACATGGTCAAAGGGCTACAAAAGATCATAGGGGCTATCTAAGCATTTACACAGACATGTCTTATGTCACCTACTCACACAAAACTGCAACACATCTGCCTCCAAAGAATAGACAGCAAGAGTGCTTAGGATGCAGTGTGAATTTCAGGAACAAACATCAGCATTGCTCTAAGAGGGGCTACTCCTTTTTCCCCACCTGCTTCATATTCAGGAACTGTAAGATCTCTCATTCTCCAACTCCCCTTCAGCAGTTCTGAGACCTGCCTTGTCTCCATCACATTTCTGTAAATGTTTGTAGTATATTCCATACCTTTACCATAATACAGGGAACAGTTCAAACTCAACTGCACGTAGTAAGTATCTCAACTTACACATTAGGAAATAACACTAGCTACAAGCATAACACCGTCCTCCCATTCTGCCTTTGACTTCAAGTTCCAGGTTAGCACCTGGAGCCTTTCAATTTTTCAGTGCTTGTTTAAAGGCTACATTTTGAGGTAATCCCTGAAGAAGTAGGATTGGACAGAGGAGGAAGGGTGAAACGGAAGAAGAAAAGATTTAGTTCTCCCCAAAACACTTCATAAAAATAGTATCCCATTTATAAGCAGGTATCAACATTCAAAGTGTGCACATAGGCTTCACACCGAGTCTTAAACTCCCCAGACTCAAATAAATGGTATCATGCCTTGCAGACAGTTGACTTGTTATGGACTTAACCAGGTCTTAGAAGAAATACTTCATGATCACAGCAGGCAAGACTTTGGCCCTTGTCCTAACCAAGGAACGTGTTGGTGGTAAAAGACTGGAGCCTTTCCTGGTCATATTAATGAATATTAAATTAATAGACCAGCAAGGATCTTACTCTGTCAGAGCAGATGAGAGAAAGAGTCTCTGTAGAATGAAAATGCACTTTAAAGGATGTAGGAGAGAAGGAGTTTTGAGGAGTTTTGATACAAGGCAGGGAAGAGAGGAGAGAGGCTACAGAATCAGGGCCAAAAAAATCTGGGCATAGGAGAGGCAGGAAGAGAAAAACATCAGAAATTTTTTAAATTCATATAGGTCAGATGAACATACTTTGTCTACAAAATCAGTGTGTCCTCTAAAATATTTTTAATGTTCCAAATACTTTAAAGAAACTTCACACACAAGGTAGCAAAAGCCATTCAAAGACGGTCAGAGCTTTGGTAACTCAGAGATAAGGATCCAGGCACCTCAGGTATCAGAACTAGACATATCACTTCAGATAATTCAGAAGCAAAGCGATGCTTACCTCTCAAGCAACATAAGCCACCAAGAGAGCTGGTAACAGAAGCCTTCTAATGAAGGCCAGAACTGCAACAGGAGAACAGGATCATTCTTCTGCTCCTCAGGATGGCACTGATGTTACAGATGTTGGTTGCTATCTCTCAAGGTCAACCCTTTGTAAATACCCATCCTGAAGTCAGTATTAGAGCAGACACTCTACCACGGGAGGACTTCTGGTTACTTAACTAACTCACTTCACAAAAGGAGAGCTCTTGTAATAACATCCTATGCCGACTTATAATAAGGAACTTGCAAGTTAATCCCAGCTATAATGCTTTTCAAACTCCATAGCTTGCTGCATCTTCAGGAGGAACACAAGAAACTGGAGACATCATTAAGTGATTGTGTTGAGGGATAGGGTAGGCCAGAGTTTCTCTAAAATGGACTTGGATCCTGCTGTGAAATAGGAGACAGAACACTGATGGGCTCAGCCATTCCTTCTCCTTCCAGTCAGCTGGTTAGGAGCACATGTCCTCAAAAAAGGCCAACTAAACCCACTAATTATTTAAGCTCTCCTGTTTATATATGAGCCTTTACAAATGCTAATGTCTTTCCATGCCATCTCACATTTTAGATGGAATGTCCTTTAATGTCATTTCATTCTCAAAGCATATCATGGTTGCCTAAAAATCAATACAATCCCCACGTCTGGTCTTCAACCACAGAGGCTCCAGAAAATTCAGAGAAACTTCCTGGAAGGCCAGTACGAGCACAGAGGTACATAGGTCACCTTCAGCTTTTGACACTGTATGGCTTAAGAAATCCTTGCACAGATTTACCTACATCCACAGTCTGAGCTGGTATCTTAAACTTCAGGGCATAAAGCATTTGAAGCCACACCTTCACTACAGAAAACAGTGTTGGTGCCTCCTATTTTTGTACTGCCTCAAAAAAAAAAAAAAAAAAAAAGAGCTTTTACCTCTCAGGAGGTCAGTGAGGTATGCAGGATTTCATAGCATCTGCGACACAGGCTGATGCACTACAGTGAAAGTAAACCTAGGAGGAAAGAAGCAGAAGGAACTGAAGTGAATCCACATGGGCTATTAGCCCCACATTAACACTTAAATAGCACATTATTTCATCATTTGCCAAAGCTCAGATGAGCCCTAACCTTTAGCAGACAACTCAGGAGGAACTAAAACTGGGGGGGTAGCTAGAATGGTTTTAGCCATTTGAAACACTGACATGAAAACAGCAAGGTCTGGATCAATAGATAGAAGTTCAAGGATAGTCTTAAAGATCCAATTTTAAAATCAGGAACTTCCTCAGGCTGTTTTCAAACCCACAGCTCCACAGAATTTCTAGAGAGAAGGGGCACCTCTGTGATATCATAAAAGTGACACAAAATCAGAGACCGTACATCTAGAGCTGTGCCACTTCCTCCAGGAAAAAAAAAAGTGTTACTACAGACCTGTCAGGGGGGTTCTATGAAACACCCTCAGTTTCTGTATGGGTTTTCTTTACAACCAGAGCAGCAAGCCTTATGCGGGTGGTGGAGGAGCTTCAGGTTAGATGAAGTTTACCAGTCCATTAAAAGCCTGCTGGAAGGCAGAATCCAAAGTCAAAGTGCTAACAATTAAGCACCTTTCAGAAGAAACTTGCAGAGAAGAGTTTGTCAAATCACCTGTACTCTTTGCCTCCCCAGAAGGGCAGGACCATCTATCCTTAATGCCTCTCCTGTACAAGTCTTCCAATAAGTTATCTGAAAATACTGTGCTGTGCAGCAGTCTCAATGTTCTAACTTCTCACATTGCTGTCTGCCGCCAGCTCATTCTCATTTCCTGTGGTCTCCAGCCTCCTGCACAGAAGGCAGAAATAAGCATTACAGAAGTGTCAAAAAGGTATGACTTCAGATTGAAATTCAAACTTCCTCATGAGCATCCATCCCTGAATATCTAGTGACATGGCAAGGGTGTTGGAAGAAAGATGAAAGGGAACACTTTCATGACAGTCTCACGAGAGGAGTCCAAGCCATGGACTTAAGGAAAAATTTTTATTCCCATTTAAGTTAAGATATATAGCCGCAAAAGATAAAAGTGATTCTACTGCATTTCTTTCACTCATCTGACTTTTTTTTTTTTAATCTTAAATATCTGAAAGAGGCAAGAATCTATTTTAGTGCCTTTCTCAAGGGAGGATAATTGTATTTTATATGACTTACTCCAATCTTGGATTACCTTGAATAAAAGAGCTAAGATTTTATAGAAAAACTCTTACCAATCCCTTCCTACCCAGAATATGGTTTGGGTATTGTTGGGAACAACAGGTATGGGAATTGTTACTGAACAAAGGCATTATTTTTGATGGCTAGTCAGCAGCTCCCACCATGCTCCCTGGTTAGATGCAATGAGTCCAGCTTAGTGGTGGCACAGTCAACCCTCTAGAGGCCACAGAGAAGCGACCATCAAGTGTACACTGAACTGTCACAGGAGGACAGCAGTCCTTGTAAGTTATCATTTGAGAGCTGCTGTCTGTCCTCTCCTCATATTTCCCTTTGGTCAGGAAGAAGAACAGAGCCAACTCTGGCTTCCCTCTTTATCAAGGACCTGTTTAACACATATGCCCCTTCCCCTCAGTCAATTTAGTGTTTCCTACTACTAGCCAACAAGCAATCAGGCTACATTCCTGTAGTAGGTTTCAAGAGAGGGAGCGTTAATTGCCTGCAGCTCTTCAGGACAGAAATTGTGTTCTATTAGAATAAGGTATACAACATAGGACCAGGAGTTTAACTAGCAGCTGTAGGCAACAACATACCGAGTCTGCCAAGTCTGGCACATGTTAAAGAAATCTCTTGCTCATCATCCCTGAAATCTGCAGGTGCTGCCAATGCCCAGTAGCAAAGGGCAAGGTGATATCAGGACTACCACAGCTGGTTCTGATGAAATTGTCTCACTTAATGACATCCTGGAGTAAGCACTGGAGAGCTGTCAGAAAGATGACAAAGTTTTTTGCCAAAAAAAATTGAATTGCATATGTAATATACATCAGTTTTGACAGGAGAATACTTCTGTGGTTTAGAAGGCAGGATGGGGGCATGGGAGGAGGATCGCACCAGAATAACCAACATCCCAGGGTTGTTGTATCCCACTTTGTGTATTGTACCAACATCCCAGGGTGGTTGTTGTTGTATCCCACTTTGTGTATCGTTGTTAAGTGCCCCTGCCCCACTAAGTTCAGAACTAAGGCACTGAGACTAAGGCACTAAGTGAGGCAGCATTGCTTTATGGCAAAGGCAAGCCCAGAGGTCTTCTGCCTGGACTGTTTCATTACATGAGGGGAACAACTCACTTAGCTGCTTATCTGACCTTTCTGGAAATGGCCATCGCCAGCAGCTGACTTAAGAATAGAGTTGGTTTTGGTTGGTGTGGGTTTTTTTAGTTTTGGGTTGTTTTGTTGTTTTTTTTAAAACCCAGCAGTTTAATCTCTTACTTTCCTGTTTTAGAAAGACTTGAAATTACTCCACTCATGTTGTGGGAATAGGAGAACGCTTTCTTGCACAGTTCCAATCACTTGATATTATATTTAATACTGCCTCCCTCCCAGAAGGGTATTGAACCAGCTACTTCCTGAATCAACGTGAAGTTCACAGGAAAGGAAGTCTCTGCATTTCAGATCCTAGTTGCAAGCCTGCTTAGGGCAGGAGAGGAAGGAACATCAGTAGCTATAGTTTGCTGAAGTTTTGGGATTTTTTTAATTTTTTTAAGTTAGTTAGGAAAACTGTCTAGCTGCAGCCACCACAAGGGTCACAGCTGTCTTAAAGAAAAGATTGCTTGTACCACAGAAATGGGAGAAACAAGTCAGTTTAATTCATGAACTCTTTGGGGGTATTCTAGAACTATCAAGGAGCAATCTCCTCATGATGAAGGACACAAACTATGAATGGCTTTTTGAGTAAATGGCATTTTGTTTTTATAGCACAAGCTACTAAATTAGGCACAAATGTTACCTCCAGATGTTCCACTTGAACTGACAGTAGCTCTACATCGGGATGTCTGTAGAACTATTTCAAAGACTGAAGATCTCTCATGGTTAGGCCTTGGTATCATGCTCCTCAGGACCATATGAATAGCTAATTATGAAACTCATTCAGTTCTTCCTCATTGCTGACAGTTCTTACCATTGTCATTCCAAACCACCTGTGTTTCTATAGTGACCCAGAGAAACCCAGTCACTTGGGTCATACCAGAATCCTTTCCTTTACATCTTTCCCAAGAGGAAAAGCAATGCATTGCAAGGCACCTTGTCTGGGGCAGAACAGCACTGCATAGGCTGCTCTTTGCAGCATCTGCAGCCAGAGAGAGGCAACAAGGACTTACACCAGCTTGATTTCCACTACGAGGTATGCTTGTGGTTTGCAGAAAACTATAGACTATCCCTGTTCTTATCATCCTTACCCTGAGAAGCATCTACATGTTTTTTTTCAAGTGCAAAGGAGGTCTCCACAGAAGTCCCTCACAACATTTGTAAGTGTTTCTCTGCTACAGATCTTCTAGTTGACAAGGCATATGGTAAGTTCAGAAAGCATTTCAGTTCCTTTTCATGGAAAGGCATCTTTTCCTTTGATCCAAAAGGTTATCATAGGTTTTTATCTCTTCTCTAGAATATCTTAAGGCAACTGTGTGTCCTGCCTAACCCTCACCTTATTTCTGAGGGAATACTGCTGCCCTCTACAATGGCAACATTTCTCAAGTCTCCAGAGTCCTTTACCACCTTTTACCTGGTTTGGAGTCATTTGTTGCCTAGGTGTGCCCACCCACTTCCATTTAAACCCAAAGAAGATACCTTTCTCCATCAGAGCTTTTGCCTTGCGTGAACCATCACAGCCATCTCTTCAATTTAGGAGTTGGCAGCTTTTCTCTGAGGTAGTACCTTGTCTTCACACACCAAGAACAGCACTGAAGCTAGTCAGTCATGCTGCTACCACGCTGATCTCCAGCTCTCAGAGAAGGAAGCAGCAATTCTGTTCTTCCAGAACACAAAGCACAGGAATAGCTAAAATTACTCGCTACAAGTATTTGTGCTGACCAGGGAGCTGCCAAACACTTTTTATTGCTGCCATCAATTCCATTCCTCCAGGACAGGGGTACACATAGTTCTTTTGGCTTCCAGTGACCACAGCTGGTTTCTGTCTCCTCACCCTGGGCTATTGAGTTCTTATCTTCAGAGAAACAGTGAGTTACTTAACAGCAACTGAGACCACCTTTAATTTTTAGACTCAGGAGTCCCACTATCCAGGCAACATTGTATGATAACATTTATCATTTTTCCAAGGCAAAAAAAGACACAGCCAAAGCTATCATTCCATGGTTTATAGGCTTTCATTTTCAATGTAAATGAGTCTGGAGTTAAACTGTGTCCAAGCAACACAGTCAGCCAAAAGGTTAAGAGCCAGACCCACAAAGGCGGCTCTTAAAACCTGTTTTCTCTATGCTTTCAGGGGCTTGACTGTGTCTTCTCTTGATCCAAATGCTCCAGGAGGATGCAATGGGCACCAGTAAGACTAGCCTAAGCAGCTCCTGCACCACCACACCTCGATCACTTATCTTCCCCAACCCAACGCTCAGAGGATGGCAGAGCAGCATGAACATTCAAGTCAGCATTGCCAAACGCTGTCATCCAGCCGTTGACAATGAATTCATAGCATTTGAGATAGTTAAATGTACAAGCCTGGTAGTCATGAGGAAAAAGTTATAATTTTCTCTAGCTTAAAAAGTGGTAAAGATGAAAGCACTTTGACAGGGGCTTGAAACTTTGCTTCGATTTCAGAAGCTGCCACCTCTCCTTTCTAACTCACAGTCTAATACCTGACAAGTAGTATGTCATGTCACACTAGGCAGTGGCAGGGCTCTCAGCTCAAGGAAGAATCTACCTTCTAGGTCACTTAACATGTAGGAAGGGGAACAGCAACTATCACAGCCCTCCTGCTGTTGAGATCAGACCACCACCAGCAGCATTATGCAGAGGATGGGGCTGCCCTACAATATCCAGGCAGAGAAGCCACAGTTAAAAATGCCTTGGACTGCCAGGTGATGACTACAAGCCAATAGACAAGTTATCCGCCTTCCCATCCCTGTTCCAAGGGGAGCACTTGCAAAGCCACTTCATATATCTAATAATCTCTTTAGAAAGCAATTACTGTTTCTCACTCAGGATTTTGCAATCAGCTAGCTGTATGCAGAGAGCAGGCCCTTTACTATTGACTGCAGGTTTCAGTTTTATCATTTCCACCACAAGAGCTCGGAAGAGATACCTGCAGAAGAATCCCAAAGCCTGCACATACGAACGCTGTGCAGTCAGACAGTGAGGATGGTTTTGGAAGCTTGTGCTTGTCCCAGACCTTTCTTCCTTTCACCCAGAAAGGTCACAAGCTGCTGCCCCCTGTCACGCTGGTTTTAACTGCTCACTCACTGTGCTCAAAAACTGATCTCTGGGGTGACGGCATAAGAGTTGTTTCAGAAGAGTTTTCACAGGTAAACTAAAGATCATATGACAGTCCTGGATTGGAAAGAGGTCATTTTTCTGACCCTTGTGGTTAGGTTGATTTTACCGCTGAAGCCTCTATAACATAGAAACTTGTTACAGACCTCCACTTACCTACAGTGGAAACAGCGGCTTAGTTTAGCAAGCTGGCATGCTACTCCAGAGCTCAGTGCTCCTGTATGTTTACTCCTCCCTCCAGCCATACAGCAATCACAGGCACTTCCCTTATAAGCTTTAGCTCATCCATTTCTAATGCTGGTTCAATGACCTCTAGAGTAACTGGGCGAGAGATAACCAGCTTTTATTCCTAGCTGCTAATGTGATGTACATCCCAACAATTGCCCTTCTCTTAGGAGAAGGATCAGGCCTTAAGAGCAGGTAGGATCAGGTCTTAGAGAAGCTTACAGCAATCAGGAGCTTAGCTGCTTTAACCAGAGAGGGGCTGTTTACTGACATGAAGTCTGAACAGAGCTGTGAAGCAGGTACCAAGAGCGCACGGACCTTGCAGAAGGAGCCAGACGCTTCACAGCTTTGTCCGTGTGCATTATGGGCTCAGCTTCCCCTTAGAGAAAGCGTTATGAGACCTGCTACACCAGTGAAATGGAAAGAATTAACAAGGGCAGAAAAGACCTGCAAGCCCTTTGGGCCACAGCTTTAGCGAGAAACAGCCATCTCGGTGGGACAGACAATTCACACCAAGGAGCTAGCAGTCTCTCTTTTACACTGTCTTCACACCATTTTAAACTGCAGTGAATCAGGCCCCACAGGTACGCAACAGAGAGGACTAAGGGAGAGCAATGATAGATTGGGAAAGCAAAGTTCTCTCAATTTTACACTCGGTCACCCAGCTTTATCTAGAGACAAGAGGAAATCTCATTCCATGTAATTCACTTACCCACAGCACTCAGAAGGGAAATCATTGCAATGCTGTTTGTGGGAAGGGTGAGAAGCATGGTTTTCGAACAGCAGCAAAGAACGCGATGGTCTCCCAGCATAATCACATCTCTAAAGCTATTAGGAGCCCTTAGGAATAAAGGAAAGAAGCACCAGAGCATCCAAAATGTAATTCCCAGAGGAGTCCCATTCCACTTTACTAGCTCCATCCCGTTCTTGCTATCCGACAGTTCATAAAAAAAAAAAAAACCCTCACCTGCTTGCAGGAGAACACTTTCATACTCTTAGTTGAGCTGCAATTGAACAACATTAAGGCTTATATCCTGCCAACTTCAGGTAAAGCTGCTACATCCTCCCTGGGATGGGCAGTGAGAAAATCTATTTGCACCTTGCAGCCACTCCTCCCTGTTTAAATTGTCAGCACCTGCTTCACATTTATCCACTTCTATTTGTTCTGAAATTAGTTTCTTAAATACATCCCTATTTCCTAAAGAAAAATAAACAGATTTCAGAATTGAAATAGAGAAGGCAGCATCTGAAAAATACTCTGCAGTACCATTACTGGGTAAGAATAATATTAAATGTTATGTCCCCCTCCAAAAAAAAATAATAGACGAATGTGTGCAGAGGGAAGGGAAAGGTTTGAATCACACAAATGGCAAAGTTTTTTATTGCCTGCTCACACAGTGCTGAGCAATAAAACATACTACTTGACAAATAATGGAAATGCTTCCTATAATCCTATATGCATGTGTGTGCAGCATTTTTAGGTTTCTGTGTAAACAGAACAATTTGTGATCACAACTCAAAAAGAACTTACTGCAGTGTGTGTGTGAATACATAGGCATATGCATGAAGCACAACGCATAAGGGAATCAAATGCATTCATTGTAAGAATTTGGGAAGCAACTCCACTACCACAGGCAAACGTCAACAGCCCCTCCAAGCCCCTGTGGCTCCAGGGTCAAAGAGGTGCACAGAAAGGGAGGTAGTTATTACACTGAGACTTTGGATGCTTTCACTTTGAAACTCAGACTTTACAAAACACAGCAGCGGAGCCAAGGTTTAAAACTTCAAAAGCTCATCTGAACGGAAGAACAGTCGCATGCAAAAAAGACCCAACTAAAATAAAGGAAGGTTGAGATAACACAGAAGCTTGAGGAAGGGAAAGAAACTAGAAGCAGAAGATCTCAGCCTATAAATACTGCCTTCATCCCTGAAGAAGTTGCTTTGCTTCTCAACCCCTTCCCATCCAATGGGTAGCTGGTTTAGCTACCCAAAGTGGGTTAATACTGCAGTAGCTAATCTGTAGTAGCCGCCCAAGTGCACGCTCTTACCTCAGTTTCAGGATCACGTCTACAATGAGGGAAGTGCAGGCACAAAAAAAGCTGCCACAGAGCAGTTAATGCACAGCAGATCTACAGTGCTGCTTACCACACAGTGATTCATTTCTGTTGATGTACTCCATAGGTAGCTCAACTAGATGCGAGAATTGAAAATATAAAAAGGTGCTTGCTTATATAGCCAACTTACAAAATTGTCTTGCTCATAGTATATTTTGGGTTTCCAAGGTATCTCTCTGCCTACAGAACCACAGTCATTCTGTGAGGCAGAGCCATGTAGATGTCACAGAGGACACAGATGTTTTGATCTCTTCAATTGAGACCTTTTTACTTTTTTTTTTTTCTATTTTAATGTAAAATAGAAACATTTTAGATTGAAAGGGCATGCAAAAGTAAAATTAAAAAAATCACTAGTTTAGTTATATTGTCCAAAGGAGGAAAATACAGCAAATAAACAAATGACAGATAGGAAACAGTGGGAATTAGCTTTTAAAAAAAGCTTTCTAGTTTTAGCTATCTGAGATATCTTTTGTTTATTTCAATAGTTCATTTTGTGTCAGAACTGCCTGTCTTGTGTGAATAAAATCTTCACCTTGGGGATCTACTACTACAGAAAATTTGCATAGTGAGTGGGATTTTCAAAATGCTTTAACGTTAACTCAGTTCTGTTTCCCCCTGAAGTCAGGAAGTGGCATTTTATCATCAATGGCAATGAAAAGAAAATAAAGCTGACCTAGAGTGCTTCTAAAAATCACCTTCCCACACGTAATTATTCTCTTCTGATGGTTTGCACTTGTGAACGTGCATGTACCAAACACGCTGAGATGATTAGGAATTTGGGACACAAAAGTAACATTTGTGGTTCAGATCCATGTTGAAAATACGTTTCAAGGAGAAAAAAAATAGGAACTGTACATAAACCAAAAAGAAATGACGAGTTTTTGATCAGAACTACAGAAAGTGTCTCCATATGAAAAGGGAAAGTAGCAATAGTCTGATCCAAGACAGACTAAGTAAGGATAGGATAAATTGAAAGCAGAAGACATTTAGACTGAAGGCAAACTTTCCCTCAATTAAATTTGTAAGCTCTCTTTTTTTTTTTTACAAGAGGAAGTAAACCAAACACAGTTCTGTCCAGTTTGAGAGTTGCATCCAAAGAGAGTGGCACAACATTTATTACCTGTAGTTATAACTCTGCATCACCAAACAACCCACTGCAGTTTGCAGGAGCCTCAGAGTTGCTTTAAACTGTGCCAGCTACTTGCAGAGGAGGTACGATGCTCAGCAGCACAAAACAAAGAAATATTATAAATGATGGTAAATTTCTTATTTTATGTCTGAGAAAGCAGGTACAGAAAAAGGAAATGTGTCCAACAGTCTAAACTAGATCCCAGGTCCACAGTTTTTTTCTGCTCCCAGTAATGAGCAGGGCATTTGGTCCTGTCAGACTTGCGTGGACAGACTGGTACTGGGGTAATATGATTTTTAGTGGCTGCATTCCTGTGCCTGACATGGGGCAGGAGAGGTAAGGGACAGGATAAAGCCGTTTCCAGGCTTGTGCCTGAGAAGAGGAACTCAGCTTTGTTGCAGTGAGCTCCTGTCCCAATCCCCCACAGCTCCGTTTGCACAGGCAGCATCCCAAGGGGATGGTTACTTCTCATTGTAAGCTCTCGTTATGCTGCCTGAGCTGCGCTGGGGGCCGTGGTATGACACCGAGTGGCACTCAGCGTCAACATTGATGCAGGATGAGGAGAAGCCCCTGCCGCTCTGACCGCACGTGTCTGTGCCGGTGGAGGCCCAGCCCTACAAGCCCAACACGCTGTTCTGTGTATTAGCAGTGCCTGCGCGTCCGCAGCAGCGACCGAGCCAGGCCATGGTGCTGGTGCTTGTTTGACGACATGTCCTTGTGATACAAGCTCTGCATTGGAATAGGGCACCTCTGAGGCAAAGGGGATGAGCTAGAAACACATCTCACCTCTCTCATCGGAGATCTAAGCCTGGGAATGAGAGCAGGGAAAAGCAGGAAGCATTTCCTGACACCCCAAAAGAAAAACCTGAGTGCCTTGGTGTCCGGTGAGCCATGGTCAGCAGCGTAGAGCATTGGGACATGCTGTTAGGAGGCAGGATAGGGAGAGGGGAAAAGAGGCTAGAGGCATTTGCTGATGGGCATACGTGTGTGTTTGCCTCTCTGCTGTGAGGCCACTGCCCCTCTCTCTCCCTCCCTCTGATCATGCAATATTCAATCAGCTTCCTTTCCCCTTCTGCCTGTGGGGATGCTGGGCTCCAACGGCAGCAGCGCATTCACACACTCCTCCAGCACTGACGCCTGCTAAGCATTTGTTCGGTAGCATTTGGAAAGGAGACAAAAACTGAGGAAAAAAACCAAAATTTGAGGTCATCCTTCATTTGAAGGAGGCAGTACCATCTTCTGAATTGAGACTCCTGCAGCATCTCTCCTCCGTGGCCTTGTGCCGCGTTCATCACAGGTGCTGCTCCCCTGATTTTACTCTGGCTGGGTGCAGACCACGGGTGTGCAGTCTTGCACCGGACAGCTCTCCCGATACCACTGGAATTGCTCAAGATTTTTCTTCAGCTGCCTGAGACTGCAGGCAGCAGTGGTATGAAAGGGCATAGCTCTCAATTCATTTGCTCCACATCTTCACAGAGAAAGACAGGCATAGATTTTCCTTTGGGCTGCCAACATGTATGCTTTATCCTCAAGCTTAAGCACAGCAAAAGCAGAGGTCTTTATTTTTGCAGTGGGACAAAGTTGCCAAAGCTAGACTGACGCTTTTGCCTGGGTCACTGAGGTAAAGTGAAAGTGCTGTATTTTCATTGCTTTCCTTTTTGGAGTACTCATGTGCATTATTACAACGAGGTTTAAAAATCCTTTCACAAAGCTATTTTTGACTCCGTGTGTGTGTGTGCATGTGTGTGTAGACACACAAACTTAAACCTAGGGTTGCTCATCCTCTCCCATTTCCTCCTCCCCATGGCATCTGTTTTCCCTCTTACTAAGGCAGGAAGATATTAATTTTTTGCTCTGCTAGTCAGAAGATTAGAAGTATTAAGATGTATGCCACATAACAGTGTTTATTTAGTTTGGGTTTTTTTATCTGAAGGCCAAAGAGAACTTAATTTAATTGGTGGGAAGATAAAATAGGGCTGCATTTACAAACAGGTTATCTTTCTACTGTCAACTCATCTCCCCTGCTCTGTCAATCGGTTGAATTTAATTGTTCCAGGCCTCCTAGTTTTGCAAAGCTCTTCCTCTCCTCTCATTCCCCATTACCCTGCCTCTGCATAATATATTCTCTTCACAGGTGACTGTGGGTCTGTAGGAAAGCCTTGAAGGAGTGCATGATTAAAAAAAGACATGTTAAGCAAAGCTAGAAAAGCCGAGGGCCAAATACTTTAAGGTACTATACTAATATATTACTTAGAAAGTATAGCAGACTCTCCATCTGCAGCTATCATGTCTTGAGACTGGTTATTTCTAAGAGCTGCATACAATTTTAAATGATTGAAGGGAGAGGTGATGGGGTTTAAGACTGCCTGTTTGTGAACATGGCTAGATGAGATGGACCACAACGGTCCATTCTGGCCCTAACTCTGTGATGCTGTGGATAGAGAAGTATAGGCAAGACACAAGTAGTTAGTTGTCCAGCAAAAAAAACCACTCTGGCATGACTAAGTGACAGAAATGCCAAAAACTTTTTCGTCTAAATTCCCTTGAGTATTCGATACAAGCTGCACAGTGGATTGAATTCTGTCTCCGCTGTCTGTAGCAGAGCCATGGCAGTACAGAGCTGAGCATGCAGAGTTTCACGGGTCGGTTTTGCAGCCTGGCCTGACCTCTGTGTTGCAGCAGCTACAGGCTAGCAGTATGTGAGCCGGCAAATGTGTATCTAATTCAGGTACAGCTGTAGGAGCTACAGCCATATCTCGATTAAAATTAGATTAGCCTACCCTACATTAGGTAGGCTTCAGCCAACTCACATATGCTTCAGAGAGCTATTTCCCCAGTCTCTCCTTAAGCCAGCACCACCACCATTATCAGGTTTGTCAGCACATTTCAAAGATTTTTCTACATTTTTAATGACTGTACCCACAGCATCCAAGGGGAGATGCAGCCTGGGCTGGCAAATGACTTCTTCAAGTCTTCAGATGAAATAAAATAACTAACCAAAGGACTTTTTGAGGCCTGGATGGGCTCATACATACTAGTAAGCCAAACTGATACTTTGAAGTGTATTTTAAGTGTACTACAGTCACAACACAGGACAGAATAGCAGCATACTGGGACTTTCTATCTGCTCTCCTCCCTGTACTTGCATTTTAAAATAATCATATCAATCTGCTTCTCAAATCTTGTTTGGGGCACTGTAATACATCCTTGATTACACAAGCAATTACACCTTAAGTTGAATCTAATGTTAGAGGCTGATTTCACCACCCTGTGCTCCTGACCAGTACTGTCCCCACACTCAAAGCTTGAAGCTCGAGCAGTTTTCATGCTCCTTCCCTTCTTCTATTGCTCCATTGCTACCACAAAGACAACAGATGTTCACAAATGGGGTCTTACCTTGCAGTGAAGAATAAAGGCAATATTCAACATTTAAATGGGATTGGTGGCTGAGAGGCGTGAAAGCTGAAAAAATCCAGTGTTAGTGAATGTCAAATGTGATAGATAGAGCCTGAACTAGTCAAAGCAATTTTTAAGAGTTCAGCAATACTCTGCTTATAAGCATACAATATCTTGATCTCCATCTCTCAAACTGAAATGAAGATGTATGCCTTTCTGATCCACTTGGTTCACCTTACCTGGGATTATTTACCACAAGGAATGCACCTAGAATCTGCTGTGACAGTTAAATTCCTTTTTGTCTTCCTTTTCTCTTTTTCCTTCTTTTCCTAATTCAAGTTAGCTTAAAAGAGATCAGAGGAGTCCCGCCTAGATTCCCCTGGTGATTCAGCCATGTCACAAGCACAATGCAGAGACCAGTCAGCGGGAACTGAAAAGGAACAATTCACCCACATTTTCTCTTACCATCCTTGTCTCCTAACCCTCCTTTGCCCATGAAGAAGCTACAGCTCTCTCAAGAAATACGTTGTGGCAGAGTTGTTCTCCCTATCGCCAAAAAAAATATTAAATCCAGCTCAAACGTAAACAGGGGGGAAAGGAGGAAGCACAGAAGTAAATACATCCTTCCAAAGCATAGCTACTTTTATCATGCAACTTCACATTTGCTGTAATGAAGTTGCAATGTAGCACTAAGAGAGGAAAACTGATGATTCATTTCCATCCTGGAGATGGAACAGACTTAGGAACATCATACTACAGAGGTACAGAAGCCAATCCTCTCCCAATGCAGGCATCGTGTTAGATCAATAGCTTTCTCAACTGGTCAAACACCCTAAATGCAGTTAAAGCATTTGCCTCCACTGTAGTAAGAGGAATCAAGACCTGATCACAACAGGGTGGGGACAGAGAGAAAGAAGGAGAAGTCTCAAGCTACCTCTCAAGCACAAGAAGTCTCAAGCACAGTATCAATCCGGGGGAGTGCTCACCCATCACTGACGGGGGGCATAGGCACTCCTCATGCCTCCTTTCACCTTTGTAAATGTATGCCTTATCTATACTAGTTGTCTAGGCTGCCCTAGAGCCCCATTCTTCTGATGGTTAATCACTGTCCTCCAATTTTCTGCCTATTTTTATTCTTGGCCAGTTTATACCCATTTGCTCTTGTGCCATCATTGTCTTTTAGCTTAAATAGCTCTTCTCCCTCCTTGACATTTATCCCCTTAACGTGTTTATAGAGAATAATCATATCCCTTCTCAGCTTTTGTTTTGTTAGACAAGTAGAGCGCTTTTGTAGTCTCCTCACATATGACAGTCTCTCCATTCTCCTGGACACCCCCACAGCCTTCTTCAGCATCCCTTCCTGCTGGAGCTCAGCTAGCCACGTGACTGACTGGTGCTGAAGACGATGTTCCAGATAATGCTTCAGCAAAGCCTCGTACAATGACATTACAAATTCCCTGTCTGTCTCAGAAATCCTTCTCATCCTAAGATTGCATTTGCTTGTTTCTCACCTGCATCCCAGAGGTGGCTCATTGTTGTACTAGCTGATCACAGGATGACTAATACCTTGGTCCTTTCCCCCTTCTGTCATTTCCAATTTATGAATTTATTTATTCTGGCACATAGCAGAAATTCTCATGTTAATCCCAAGAATGTAACCTTTCACTCCGCACTATCTAATTTCATCCTGTTTCTATTATCCTCAAGGTCACCCAATGCTTCCTTCACGATATCTCTTTTGTCTTGAAAGTCCCTCAGTTTTCTTTCATCGGCTAATTTCATCAGCCCACTCTTTCTTTTACATTTTA
>NW_009635128.1:174756-185140 GCF_000690535.1 Cariama cristata
TCCCTGTCTTCTCCAGACTTCAGTAGTAATTTCCCGTGTGGTATCACCTTCCTGAAGTCCAAAATAAATGAGATTTGACAGGTTTTTTTTCTCTAGAAAGTTGGTTCTCTTCCCCAAGTAAAGTACCTGGTTAGTTTCTGATGGTTCCATTTTAGCAAACCTGGACTGCATTCAGCCCGCTTACCTCCCTACCTGTAATTATTTTTACCCTCACAGCTTTGTTTGGTTCTTTTAAAAATAGGCCTACACAGATATGGACATCTGGACACTGTTAAAAAAGAGAATAATTTAAAAAGCAACAAATAACTGAACACAGACCAAAAAATAGTTTCAAGCTGAATCAGGGTATTTTTTGCTTTTTTTTCTTGTTTTGTTATTTTCCCCCCCCTCTTCCCCACCCCCTCAAATCTAAGAAATTTGTATTAGATTCAACCTGGATGAATAATTTCCCATTCCTCTTTAAATTATACTACACATTGTTAGCCTGACACTGCTGAAAAACCTTAGGAGTTTCAAAAAGGGGCCTTTAAGCAGATATACACTGCTCATCAAGAGGGCTGCTGGAGAGGGCCAGGTTTGAGGGGTGGGCATTGTTGGTTAGGAAAGGGTGGAGGGGAGCAGGTTATCTGCATACAGCAGGTATGTATTTCCGTCTCCTTTGAAACGGTGGGAATCCACATGCTTCATATGAGCCAGGAGTGTGTTCGCACAAATAATGACTTGAATTAATAATGTTGTCAGCCCCCAAGTGCTGGTGGCCTCTATCCAGGAGCTAGTGGCTGAATTCAAATGGGCTGATTCACATAAGGCCTAGAAAACAAAAATAAAAATCAAGAGGCTTATCGGAAGATTTACCAACCCTTTTCAGCAACCTCATTAAGCTAGCCAAAGTTAAATGTTTAAAATTCTAGCTGCCACTGAAGATACGTAAAATCAGCTGGACAACACAGATGTTAATAGGCTACAAAGACCAAGTGTGCATAGCCTGGTAGGGAGCAACAGGATGAAGCAGCTTAGCCCTAAAACTAGTGCTCCCATACATTAATTCATTAAAGAAACCCTGAATTCCAGGCAAGATCCAGTGTGCAGCACCCACTGGTGAACACCCACTTCATGTGTGAGGCTAGGCTCTTCTGGGAAATGAGTAGTGCAAGGTAAATGTGCAGTGTAACCTCTGCACTCTTGTGTGTCCTACCAGCACAGCCTCTCCCCATGCTGCCATCCCAAAGATCCTAAGGCACTCCACAGCAGAAGAGGTGACTGATGAAAAATGATCGTGCTCACCTGCAAACAGCACCTATTTCTGCTTAATTTTATCTTGATTTTCTTTGGATCATGTGATCATACTGTCTGTATTTAAGTCTCTCCTTATAGCTATTGAGTCAATTGGCCAATTTCAACCCAGTTTGGCAGAGGGGCACAAGCCTCAAAGATATTAAGCCCTGAACAGTTTTGTGCAAAAAGCCAGAGAGGTAGAGGAGGGCCTTTTAATGTCTTTATGGAATAACAGCTGTCATGTGCTTGCCACTTAACAAACACTGGAAGACCTACACAGGGGCTCAGTCTTGAGACACAAATCTGCAGGAGACTAAGCTGCTTCAGTTTCACAGAACTAAGGTTTACATTAGACATTCAGGTCTCATCTGCCCTGGAAAGCTGAAGAAGTGGATGAATTACATTTTTATATGAGACAATAAAGCAAAATTCAAATGATGGCAATAAAGAAAGAAATTTTGGGCAGAGGTGAGACTCTGAAGGAACCCCAAGTCATTACTTCTGCCCTTTTATACCCATCTATAGGTATACGTCTATGTTGCATGCTATAGGACAAGGAGGACAGGAGCTACATGATAGTCGTTAATTTTTTTTCACAAGCCCTCATATAAAAGATGCATTGGGTTGCCCCAAATTTTGCTGTCGAGATACTGGATGGGAAAGTGCTGAAGAAGTTGCTGTAAGTTTGGTCTGCAGACTACAGCCTTCATGATACAGACATTTCTCTTGACCTGAAGTAAAGTCTATTCTTACTTCACAGCTTCAGCATGTTTCTGTCCTCCATACAGCCAGGAGATGCTTCAGAGACCCTACTGCTGAAAGAAAGAAATGTCCCTGTATCCATGCTGTGAGCTATATGGCTAGCTCCTGCAGTCAAATGAAAACAAATGGGCCTTGATTTACCTAAATACTACCCTGTGCTCTGCTAGTTCTTCTCAGCTTCATACAAACATCTTACTTTTTTGACCTGGCCTTTTTCCTAAACAAGTATTGACAAAATCACATTTAATTTCAGGAGCTAGTTAACATCTTGGTAAAAGGAAAACCTTTCTTAAAGAATTCACATCCGTATCCTGCAATGCTTACAGTAAACATCCTTGAGGTTTTTCTCTACTGAAATGGGGCAATACTAGCCAGAACACCTCTGACATTTCTAAATATTTGCTCACACTAGCATATACATTGCTCTAATGCTGAAAAAACCAGAACAGCCCCTTAAGGCAGGCTCATTTCTATTTGCATACAATAGTCCAGTTTGACTAAGCTACACAGCTTTCCAGCACTTTTACATTAGTGTGGCTGCATCCACACTAAAGGTGGCTGATAAAACAGCATAAAATCACTTTTCTAAAGAAAGAATTAGAAATGGACAAAAAATTTGCATAGAGATAGCAAGCTAGGGAGAGATGAAACCCTTCTCCCCTTTCGGTTATCTTTGTACAGCAAGAAAACAAAAATCGGGGCTAATGCTTGTACAATTCTATAGGCATGTGAAGTGGTACAAAAGTATTACCAAAAAGTCAGGTATCGGTGTTAATATTATGGCACATAAAAAGCCCCAAACAAACATTGTGGTTTCAGCTGTAGCATAAAGAAAGAGGGCTGTAATGAGAGCCCAAATAGAGAGACAGTCATTGGAGTGAAGTTGGATTCTGTCGCTACCCTGACAATTTCCTTCCTTATTCAAAGCGATTGTTTCTGCCTCTCATTTGCATAAGCACTTTGCTCATTAACATGCTGTAAAAGGAAAAATGAGCAGGAGGTGGGGAGAAGGAATGGGCCACTGATAGAATAAAAAATGTTTTAAACCAGGGAAGCAAGAAGGTCACATCAACCCCAGGACGATAAGAGCTTAGGTCAGTGAAGACCATGCCACCTCGCTGTCAAAAACACTCAGAAAAAGGAGATGGAGCTGATGCTCATTCCTCACTCCTTTATATACATGACTATCTTCCCTCTCCAGATCTCCTTCCCTCTCCTGCTCCCTCCCACCACTTTCCCTCCATGCTGCTGCCTTTTTTTTAGCCAGAGTTGTTTGGGCCAATTCTGCTCTTGTCCCAGCTGGTTTCCATGCGCTGAGTCCATTTTCATCTCCCCCAGCAGAAAAAGAACCAACCTTCCAGGTTTATTGGTAATTGCCCTTGAGGGACAAACCTACAGCTGGTGTAGAATGAGGCTGAGGATCCACCCCCAAAATAGCCCCCGGGGGGGGCACAGAAGAGGCAGTTCGGTCTGGAACAGCCACTCTGCTGTGTTATGTGTTAAGATTTGCGCTGGATTTGTGACAGCCATAGCAAGTGTGCCCAAGGGGGTGGAAGACAACAGAAGCTTCTGCCTGATGCTGCAGGCAGGACACATGGACAGCTCACGCTCTCAGCCAGTGGATATTGGCTCGTGTCACTGGCTTGAGACAACATCTGGCGTCCTCACTCTTACTCCTTCCCACTGGCTCTCTCCTATTACAAGGACAGTGTGCTGCTAACATGGCTTCAGCCCAGGAAATAACTCCATTTTCAGGGCTGGCCAGACTCAGACTGAACAGCAACATAGCAATAGAAGGAAGGGAAAAAAAAAAAAAAAAAAGAATAGAATTTAACAGAGTAGTGGGATGAAGCACTACATACTGCCATGGACAATGAGGCTGAAAGGGACATCACAAGATCATAGTCCTTTCCAATGTCCTAACCATTCTCTCCATGCTCATTTAACCATGTTCTGAAGAAAACTCCCATGGTGGATGCTGCTCCCTCCCTACAAGATCTGTGATCTGTTCCAGGGAGTCTCTGCCCTTACCGTTGGAGAATCTATCCCAGTGAATCTCTCTTGTATTAAAAATCAACTGGACAAGGAGAAGACAATTGCCTTTGATTTTGCAGCAGCTTTCAGCGTTATGAAGGCTATTTTCACCAGATTTCATTGCACACATTAAAGGAACGCATTACTAACTGTAGCATAGACAGGACTCAGACATAATTGGTCATGTAAGTGCAACTGGCAGCAAATACTTGAGACAGGAACACATGTTCACGTGTTGTTTGTATTAGACTATGGAAAAAAGTGAGTACCATGTGTTAAGTAGCACATAGTGAGAAACAACTCATAACTGCCCTGCGTGCTTTTGCAGTGTAAACGATGCAAATGGAGGAAGCATTGATGGAGAGCTAAACCAGGGAGGTAAAACTCCTGTGCTCGCTCTCCTCTGCCTTTCCTACAGCATTTGGGTTCATTATTTTGCTGCTGGAACTCATCACTTAACACAGATCAGGTGAAGGCTCTTGATTTGGTATCTCAGCACTTTTTCAGTACTCAGTATAGGAATGAAAAAAGATTCCCCTCCAACCGCCATCAGTGTCCACAGAAGCAGCACCTCTTAGACGCTAGCAAAAGCACCCAATACAAGGTGACTTCCAAACTATATGAATAAAGGGTTCCTGTCACACTCAGAAACGTATCATTTCAATCTATGAGTTTGGAAAGAATCAAAGGAACATGGCTTCTGTGTTCATGAGTGACACTATTAGCCTAAGCACAGCAGTGACGGTTCCCATCTCTACAAACTTCACATGCTAGAGCAAAACATAATTGGTTCAGTGGTTAGTATGATCTATACACTCTCCCAACCTTGCAGCTTAAAGCCCAGTCTGCACAGAAATGGTTACTTGACCTTTGGCTAATTAACATAACTAGTCCACACCAGGTGTGAAATGATGGAAAAATCTCCACCCACAGCAGCAGCTGGTTTAACTGCACTTGTAGGTGTGATTACATCATTATTGCATCACTGAAGATGTAATAACAGCATATACAGACATGCCCATGTTAACTTCCAATGAACAATGAAGCCAGTGCAACATGGAGCTCATTAAGAGCCAAGTACCCCCCAAAATACCCAAATGTTTAGAAGGCAGATCTGAAGGCTATGCTGTACGATGGCTGTTGGTACCAAAGACAGTTTGTAATGAGCAGAGCTAACCATGCAGCTGTCAGACCTCTGTGGAGACACAGCAACTCTCCAAATTTCAGATAAACCAATGCAAGTTCTCATGGCCTTAGGGACTGATGCCCACGTCGCTTAATTCAGTAAAGCTCCGCTGTGCTCAATCAAGTTATGTTATTTGCAGCACAAATCCAGCCTGTGCTGGAGAACCAAAGCCAGATATTTATTGAAGAATACGAAGGAAGAGTATCATCCTACAGTAGACAGAGAATTACTTCATTTCTATAGGCCACATTATTATGCAAATAATCATCTTTGCTGTCATAAAACTTGATAGATCAGGACATAAAATTTAGGAGGTGATGAGCTTAGCATGCTATTCACTGTAAGTGCAGGTGTAGCTAGTGTGCCTGTGGTTTGTCAAGGCCACGGGAACTGTGCTCCTCATGCCTCTGCAAGAGACTTTCAGTACTGCCCCGCAGCTTTGCTTTTCAGGCACTGTCTCTTTGTTTTGTTTTGCAAAGGGTCAGCAGCACACTATGCTCACAACAGCAGCCTTCAGGCAGGCCATCACCACAGTGCTGCTGACGTTTCAGTGCAGAGTGCTTTAAAGCTAAGAAAGTATTTTTATGGGGTGTTAACAGTCCCATGCAGTTGACTTCCCCTGTGACCCAGGCAAGGTGTAGCAAATGAACTGAGTTGTTTTACTAGACACCACCAATTGTGATAGAGACAGTGTCTAAATCTTCAGAAGTGTTCAATTGGAGAGAAATCTTACTTGGCATGTAGTCAATAGCCCAGTGAAAGAATAGAGCGTTGTCCAGCAGCATCCCCAGAGGTACCTGGCACACGTAACAGAGGCTAGGGATAATAAAAAAAAAAAAACCCAACTTGGATTTTCAGAGTGCTAATCAGGTTTACATTCCACTGGAGGAAAACAATACTTTCCGGTTTTGTCTATTTCCCAAGGATGTTGAGACACCCGGAATCTGTCAGCTAGCCACAACAAATAAATTGAGAAATGTGATGTTGCAGAGGAAGGATCTTATCCTGTGTTGGGCAGAAAAGCCACCATAAAAGGGATTATAGAAACTCTTCGAGTGGAGCTAAACAATATGGAGTATCTGTTCAGTGGGCTGAACAATGTCTGACACAGGTAGTCCATAAATTGTCAATCCCTGGAGGCTAGAAGCACATTCCAAAGAAATAATTTCTCTATACACGCCTGGTTTTCATACACTTCCTGGGAAATGCCTGGTACTGGCTACTGGCTTATTTATCTGTTTTTTTTCTGTTTAAAGATATTTTATTTCAAGATGTCATGTTTCAAGTTGTTCCATTTCAGGTCCTTAGTTATGCCTAAATGAATGATCGTTGTTGTTCCTTGAAAAGAAGTTTCCTCAACAATTTCTGTTTTATTGATAGATTAGTTGTGGTTCAAAAATAATGGCATCACTCTCCTTCATAGCTTTCTCAAATACCTGGATCAAGTCACAGCAACATTCCCAGTGACGTTCACATGGGATAACAGCTTTAAAGAACCGGTACCAGCTTCTAAAGAGCATTGTACAGATACACATAAACTCTTGCCTAGGCCATATCTCTCATATCCCCTCATGTCCACTTCACTCTCAGGTTTGAGGCTGGCTGTAGCCAATGTGCAATGAAGATTTGCTCCAGATCTCTGATGCCTTCTGACTGCAGCTCCGAGGAGAAGGCACCCAGGTGCCTACGAAAGCAGGGAGCATATTTCATAGCAAAACATTCCCAACAGAGCTTATAGGCAGGGCCATGTGGGCATTTTACTAATCAATGGACTGGCAGCACTACAGTGCTTCAAGCTATAAAAAAATCATGGTGAAAGCTTGGACGGAAAGAGCAGGGCCATCTACCAGCCACAACTGAGCTGTGTGCATAGGAGCTGTAAAGAAAGGGATGGAGCAGCTGGAGAGCACACTCAGAGGGAGGGCAGGCCGTGAAATAATACATGAAGGGAGAGGCTGCTTTGCCCTACCCCTGAATATGGTGTGCCATCCACTAAGTCTAAGGGTCAAAAATACAGGCATGGCTGCAATCATGTACTTTGCGAGCAGTGTTCAATACAAAAATGGAAGCAAGAGTGAAGGAATTTGAAGCAATTTCCTGGAATCCCTCAGGATAGATTGAATTTACCTTGGCTGACTTGCCTCCTGCTAAGAAAAAATTATTCTTCACTCAGAATAATAATAATAATAATTATTATTATTATGACTGCTTACATAATAGCATTACCTTTCAGTCACCACTGAAATCCAAAACTTGTCATGCTGCACACTTTACGTACAGTGAAAAATCCTTTTCCCACCTCCATGAGACAAAACGGAATAGGGGAAAATTTACCATGACTCATGGTGCAAGAGAGGTAGTAGAGCCAGTCATGGAAATCTCTTGCTTTGGTATCTTCCATTGCAATTATCTGTCTTCTTGGGTCTTCTGTCTGTTTGCCTGGGCAAACTCCAAGCCATGTTGAATTATTTTTCACCTCTTTACTCACTGAGCCCTCAAGTTGAAGGAAATGCATAGGGCTATGGCAAGCTTTGAGTTTATCCCTCCATTAATTCCACTCTTTCATTACCCTGCACCATGAAGCTGACAGTGATGAGTTTATAGTTTTGGTCTAATGTGAAAAGAACATAAGGTGGTACTGAAGGTACAAATATCCACTATGAAATCTAGTGGAGTAGTTCAAGTTACCAGGTTTAGCTCTGTTATTCCTTTTTAGTAGAGGATACAGTCCCCTCAGCTGGGACATGGGAACTGGTAATTGGTGCCCCCCTGCTCCAAATCCTGCACATGAAAAGCTTTGTTTAAGCTGCCTACTTTGCAATGAAACAGATAAGGAGCACACATGAGCTCTGCTGCATAAACTCTGAATAACAGCTGGAAACTGTTATATCTCTAACCTTCCAGGGCAGATACATTAGAGATCTTCATCTTGCCTTTGAAACACCTGGACTTTCAGCTGACTAGCTCTGAGTCTTGTGATGCTATGGTTTTAGCAAAGAAGTCTGTGGGAGCTTCCAATATTAACTGAAGCTGTTTGCTCACCAGCAGTGTATGATGTGCATTACACATGACAGATAGCAGGGCCTGAAGACATAGAGCTACAAGAACTGGTAACAGTCCAGACATTGAAAAAGCATACAGGCCCCGAAGAAGTTAAAAAAAAAAAATCCCACTGGTTCCATTTCTTTGTTCCCTGGGGAGGTCCTCTCCATTTTTAATTTGTGGTGTGCTTTGTTGCTGGCCAGAGGATGCTGCAAGGCATCCAAGACACTAATCTTTCTAATAAAATATTTCCTTCTGAATGCAGAAAGTGCCAGAAGTTTAAAAAAAAGAGAGAAAGAGAGCAATCTCAAAATCAACTTGCAACTGATAAGAATAGAAAGGTCAAGTTCTTCTCAGCATAGCCGGTATTTGCTTTCGTATTCACATTTCATTGCATCGCATCAAGAAATGAAAAACTAGTCTCACGGATCAACAAGCGTCACCTGCCATGAAAGAAGGTTCTGGGATGGGAGTCGAAGTCTGTGAGCCAAGACAATAGGATTGCCCACCTGCATCTGTCACTGACTTGTAAATCATCTTCTCTAGCAATGTCGTGAGTTTTCAAGCTCTGAGACAGAGCAAGCAATGCTTAGCAAGCTCATGAGGCAAATACTAGTTGCAGGAAGCAGAACCAAGAGCTTCAGGTGGCTTCAGCATCCAGCTCCATCTAGCAGTACACAGCCAAAACCTCAGTGGCCTTTTATAACCTTCTGGAAAGGTGCGGTTAAACAGCACGGGTCAACAAAAGAGACAGCCGGAGCAGCAAAGTGGTTAGAGCATAAGTCCCTGTAGGTCTCAAGGAAGTGGCTCTGTGAGTTATCTTCTTAATTTTGCCCAAGGCTTCCAATTTCAAATGGAAACTATGGAGAGTAACTTTTCTGGAAATCAGATCCACAGTGCCTCAAATTAGAGATGTACTGCCTCCACCCACCCGCCACCTCTCAATGAAAATGTCAGCCTTAATTCATGAACGGTTTTTAAATCCTTTGACAGAAAGGACTTGAAAAGCAGCGGGTATTATCACAAATGTTCAGCACCGGTATCAGGCGCATGGCTATTTTATGAGCATGCAGTTCTCTCCCCCATCCTCCCACCCTGGAAAGTTATAACGTATCTCAGGGGCAGGTTGATATTTGCACTTTGTTGACACCCAATAAATAACAATCTAAATATTTGTGCACATGGAATATTTTGTGACATTATAGAGCTGACAGACCCTGATTATTCGGGAGCTGCTTTGTGCGCAGAGCTCCCATTGGTTTCAAAGTAAGTGCGGAGTTCAGAAGAGCTGCAGAGTAAGACCCGTGACATTTATGTTTATGAAATAGGAGAGACCTTATCATTTGCTGGTTCTGTAGTCACAAAGCCAGAATAGATGATGAGGGGCCTTTGCTGGTATCTTCAGTATAATCACAATGTACTCAACTGAGGTGTCTTGGCAAGTAGTAAGTGAGCTAAGGAAAACAAAGGGAGATTAGCAAGGGGTGCTGCAGGGCAGGAGCGAGGGGCACTGGCAGAGCTGGTTGGGCTGGGAGAGCTGCAGGGGCTGGGGGACCCCAGGGGGCACTGGCAGTGTTGGCATGGGGAGCCCTGGGCTGGGAGATATTGGGGGGCTGCAAGGCAGGAGGGGGCACTGAGAGAGCTGGGTGTGGGGCTCTGGATGGAAGCAGCAGGACTGCTTTGTGGGGGGCACTGGCACAGGCAGCGTAGAAGCTAACAGAGCTTGTATGCCATCTGCTGCTACGCTATTAACTGCTATTAGTCACTGAGCTTCATGAGCATGAAATTTCCTTAGTTGCTGAAAAGGAAGGAGAAAAGCCTAGAATGTGGCTTAACTTTGATTAAGCACCAACAAATTTGGGACAATTTAAACAAGAGAGATTTCAAACATCTCATTGAAGCATGGTGCAAAATTCCTTCCTTGCCTGGGGGAGGTACACACAGCGAGTACACCCCATTGTACTGCTCCTGCCACAGCACTTTTGTCAGCAAGATAAGGAGAAAGTATTTGCATGTGGTTAGGGAAGGAGCTATGGATTTGCTAAACGGATTTGTATCCTGTTCAGTTAGAGTGATACGGTTCAG
>NW_009635128.1:185171-187463 GCF_000690535.1 Cariama cristata
TGGAAGTAGACAGTAGTACGAATAGAAACAGCTTTCTCAAGTATGCTAGTTAAGATATATGTTGGTAGACTTATTAATCCTCGTGCTTCAGGGCTTTTGCCGATCAGCAGCTTGGGTCAGGAAGAAACATCCTACACCTTGTCATGGTGTAATGCCACACAATTAGAATTGATGTCTCCTTCTCACCCACTAGCTTTGGCTATTTGCTGGGGTAGGACACGGGGCCTCTTGTGACCACGCAAGAGAAGGTTCAGCTCCCAGAACTGCTCTGGGGATACAAAGGCTACCTTGATGTAAGGAAAGACAAACGCAAAATGGAACTGTTGATTTTCTTCCTGTGAGCACTTGCCCTGGAAGCCAGACTTGCTGTCCTCCAGTTGAGTGGGGAGGGAGATGGAAGGTGCGAACAGAGGCTACCTAATGTGACTGTCACCCAGCCACAACATGGTGACACGTCTCGATTTAAACAGCAGGCTGGAGAACTAATGCATTTACAGATAAAGGCTGAAGGCACTGCTTTGAGAAAATTATAATCTCCTTCCTCAGACAGAGGGAGAAGTGAAATGCATCTGATAGATTATTAGCTGTGAACTATTTGCTCAATCTTATTGAGAACACAGTACATATAGCAAGATTTGGCCATAACATGGGACCAGCCAACATCCAGCAGTCCTATGCAAGTAGTAGGCCAGAATTTGGTGACAGCCACACCCCCGACCTGGGTGACAGGCAGAAAAAACCAGATCCTTTTGTGCACATGGGAGTCGTAAGGTATGGTTGGACTATGCAGTAAATCTAATCCTGGGGCTATTAGGACTGGATGAAAGGCTCTGCAGCCATGTCAGGTGAACTGCTGAGCTGGTATAAATCCACTCTGTTGGAACAAATTTGTCCAAAGCATTTTGACAAGGTAAGTTTGGGCTCAGCCAGCGCACACCAGTCCTGTCCCATAAGAGACCCTGTGCTTCCCAGCGGCTCCTTGCATCTCTCTCACCCGTGCCATTCGGGATTGGGGTCCCCTTGCCTGGCAGCCAGGTATCTGCGGTTATCAGCACAGGGCAAAGCGACTGGGAATTCAGGCTTTCCCAACTAACCACATCCTAGCTGAGACACTAAAGGAAGCTGTTCTCTCTTCATGACCATACATTACAGCCATTGTTAGTCAGTCATTGTAAAGTGCTCTTGGAGCAGTGGCAGATGTCGTATTACACTGAGAGAAGTAAGACACCTGGGTTCGTTACCACCTAATTAGGTTCTCCATGTGATTAACTACTTGTGCTGCAGACAAAGCAGCAAACTACCCAAATGAATGCCAACAGAAGACAAGCTGGCATGGCAGCAGCAGGCACCTGACAGGCACACACAGATCTGTAACTCATCTGGCTTCCTGATGGAGAGTGAAGGATTTTTAGTAAAAGTTGTAAAACTATAAACAGAAACTCTGATAGCATATGTTTCGCCTGAGTCACAGTTAGGTCCTTTGTGACCCCCACAAACCCTTCTCATCTCACATACAGAATCCATCTTGATACCTACCCTCTGGCCCATCTGACCTACCTAAAACTTTATGCCTCCTCTGCAGAGCCCTCGGCATCTTCCAGACACCTCAGCATCTCCTCCTCAGAGCCACCTCCACCTTCCCAGCAGGGCATGCTTCTCTGTATCTTTCTGCACTCCTCATACCCTATGCCGTCCCTCTACATAAGACCATTTTTGTACCTTTGTCCTGTAAGAAAAGCTTCTGTTGGGGAAGCCCATTTGGCTAGTCCTGAGATTTGGCTGTCTTCCACTTCCCCCCATTGCCTAAACCCAGCAAGGTAACAAAGCAAGTCTGCAAAACCATCACCCTTCATTGAGAGCTTCCCAGCCTGCTAAAGCTGAGGCTGCTGTATTCCTGTGCAAGCCTGAAGGCAGCAGGCTGGATTTCCTCTTGAGCGCCTGATCCAGCCCAAACACAGATCCACATTCAAACTGTCTGAAGCCTCCAATCAATCAGTGAATTGCACTGAATGCCCTTAGGAAAAAAAGATCTTTGATGAGGCTTTGCTGCTAGCAACCAATCCAAATCCATTAGCTTTCACATCTGGAGTTCCAACGAACAATAAGAATGAGCTTGATGGCCTCAATCTTGTCCTCATTTTTCAGCATCACAATAACCTGGCTCCACTAAACACAATTCAGCATGATTGCCTGACTCTGCTCAGACTTCGGGGATACCCAGAACCACTATAGCTGCCAGAGACGAGGGTCGGGACAGAGGGTGCTTTGGCAAAACTCTCTGTGTGTGTGCAC